>NC_052327.1:53179080-53395951 GCF_016432855.1 Salvelinus namaycush | reverse complement strand
GATGGGTACCAGTTATGGCTTTCCATCCTGTGTCTTGACACCTCTCTTGGTTTACCAGTTATGGCTTCCACCTCCTGTGTCTTGACACCTCTCTTGTGTTTACCAGTTATGGCTTCCCATCCTGTGTCTTGACACCTCTCTTGTGTTTACCAGTTATAGGCTTCCCATCCGTTGTCTTGACACCTCTCCTCTTGTGTTTACCAGTTATGGCTTCCCATCCTGTGTCTTGACACCTCTCCTCTTGTGTTTACCAGTTATGGCTTCCCATCCTGTGTCTTGACACCTCTCCTCTTGTGTTTACCAGTTATGGCTTCCCATCCTGTGTTTGACACTCTCCTCTTGTGTTTACCAGTTATGGCTTCCCATCTGTGTCTTGACACCTCTCCTCTTGTGTTTACCAGTTATGGCTTCCCATCCTGTGTTTGACACCTCTCTTGTGTTTACCAGTTATGGCTTCCCATCCTGTGTCTTGACACTCTCCTCTTGTGTTTACCAGTATGGCTTCCCATCTGTGTCTTGACACCTCTCTTTGTGTTTACCAGTTATGGCTTCATCCTGTGTTTGACACCTCTCTTGTGTTTACCGATTATGGCTTCCCATCCTGTGTCTTGACACCTCTCTTGTGTTTACCAGTTATGGCTTCCCATCCTGTGTCTTGACACCTCCTCTTGTGTTTACCAGTTATGGCTTCCCATCCTGTGTTTGACACCTCTCCTCTTGTGTTTACCAGTTATGGCTTCCCATCCTGTGTCTTGACACCTCTCTCTTGTGTTTACCAGTTATGGCTTCCCATCCTGTGTCTTGACACCTCTCTTGTGTTTACCAGTTATGGTTCCCATCCTGTGTCTTGACACCTCTCTTGTGTTTACCAGTTATGGCTTCCCACCTGTGTCTTGACACCTCTCTTGTGTTTACCAGTTATGGTTCCCATCCTGTGTCTTGACACCTCTCTTGTTTACCAGTTATGGCTTCCATCCTGTGTCTTGACAACTCTCTTGTGTTTACCAGTTATGGCTTCCCATCCTGTGTCTTGACACCTCTCTTGTGTTTACCAGTTATGGCTTCCCATCCTGTGTCTTGACACCTCTCTCTTGTTTTACCAGTTATGGCTTCCCATCCTGTGTCTTGACACCTTCTCTTGTGTTTACCAGTTATGGCTTCCCATCCTGTGTCTTGACACCTCTCTTGTGTTTACCAGTTATGGCTTCCCATCCTGTGTCTTGACACCCTCCTCTTGTGTTTACCAGTTATGGCTTCCCATCCTGTGTCTTGACACTCCTCTTGGTGTTACCAGTTATGGCTCCCATCCTGTGTTTGACACTCTCTCTTGTGTTTACCAGTTATGGCTTCCCATACTGTGTCTTGACACCTCTCTTGTGTTTACCAGTTATGGCTTCCCATCCTGTGTCTTGACACCTCTCTTGTGTTTACCAGTTATGGCTTCCCATCCTGTGTCTTGACACCTCTCTTGTGTTTACCAGTTATGGCTTCCCATCCTGTGTCTGACACCTCTCTTGTGTTTACCAGTTATGGCTTCCCATCCTGTGTCTTGACACTCTCTTGTGTTTACCAGTTATGGCTTCCCCCTGTGTCTTGACACCTCTCTTGTGTTACCGTTATGCTTCCCACCTGTGTCTTGACACCCTCTCTTGTGTTTACCAGTTAGGCTTCCCATCCTGTGTCTTGACACCTCTCTTGTGTTTACCAGTTATGGCTTCCCATCCTGTGTCTGACACCTCTCTGTGTTTACCAGTAGGCTTCCCATCCTGTGTCTTGACACCTCTCTTGTGTTTACCAGTTATGGCTTCCCATCCTGTGTCTTGACACCTCTTTTGTGTTTACCAGTTATGGCTTCCATCCTGTGTCTTGACACCTCTCTTGTGTTTACCAGTTATGGCTTCCCATCCTGTGTCTTGACACCTCTCTTGTGTTTACCAGTTATGGCTTCCCCTGTGTTTGACACTCTCTTGTGTTTTACCAGTTATGGCTTCCCATCCTGTGTCTTGACACCTCTCTTGTGTTTACCAGTTGTGGCTTCCCATCCTGTGTCTTGACACATCTCTCTTGTGTTTACCAGTTATGGCTTCCCATCCTGTGTCTTGACACCTCTCTTGTGTTTACCAGTTATGGCTTCCCATCCTGTGTCTTGACACCTCTCTTGTGTTTACCAGTTATGGCTTCCCATCCTGTGTCTTGACACCTCTCTTGTGTTTACCAGTTATGGCTTCCCATCCTGTGTCTTGACACCTCTCTTGTGTTTACCAGTTATGGCTTCCCATCCTGTGTCTTGACACCTCTCCTCTTGTGTTTACCAGTTATGGCTTCCCATCCTGTGTCTTGACACCTCTCCTCTTGTGTTACCAGTTATGGCTTCCCATCCTGTGTTTGACACCTCCTCTTGTGTTTACCAGTTAGTGCTTCCCATCCTGTGTCTTGACACCTCTCTTGTGTTTACCAGTTATGGCTTCCCATCCTGTGTCTTGACACCCTCCTCTTGTGTTTACCAGTTATGGCTTCCCATCCTGTGTCTTGACACCTCTCTTGTGTTTACCAGTTATGGCTTCCCATCCTGTGTCTTGAACACCTCTCTTTGTTACCAGTTATGGGTCCCACCGTGTCTTGACACCTCTCTTGTGTTTACCAGTTATGGCTTCCCATCCGTGTCTTGACACTCTCTTGTGTTTACCAGTTATGGCTTCCCATCCGTTGTCTTGACACCTCTCTTTGTGTTTACCAGTTATGGCTTCCCATCCTGTGTCTTGACACCTCTCTTGTGTTTACCAGTTATGGCTTCCCATCCTGTGTCTTGACACCTCTCTTTGGTTTACCAGTTATGGCTTCCCATCCTGTGTCTTGACACTCTCCTCTTGTGTTACCAGTTATGGCTTCCCATCCTGTGTCTGACACCTCTCCTCTTGTGTTTACCAGTTATGGCTTCCCATCCTGTGTCTTGACACCTCTCCTCTTGTGTTTACCAGTTATGGCTTCCCATCCTGTGTCTTGACACCTCTCTTGTGTTTACCAGTTATGGCTTCCATCCTGTGTCTTGACACCTCTCTTGTGTTTACCAGTTATGCTTCCCATCCTGTGTCTTGACACCTCTCTTGTGTTTACCAGTTATGGCTTCCATCCTGGTCTGACACCTCTCTGTGTTACCAGTTATGGCTTCCCATCTGTGTTTGACACCTCTCTTGTGTTTACCAGTTATGGCTTCCCATCCTGTGTCTTGACACCTCTCCTTGTGTTTACCAGTTATGGCTTCCCATCCTGTGTTTGACACCTCTCTTGTGTTTACCAGTTATGGCTTCCCATCCTGTGTCTTGACACCTCCTCTTGTGTTTACCAGTTATGGCTTCCCATCCTGTGTCTTGACACCTCTCTTTGTGTTTACCAGTTATGGCTTCCCATCCTGTGTTTGACACCTCTCTCTTGTGTTTACCAGTTATGGCTTCCCATCCTGTGTCTTGACACCCTCTCTCTTGTGTACCAGTTATGGCTTCCCATCCTGTGTCTTGACACTCTCCTCTTGTGTTTACCAGTTATGGCTTCCCATCCTGTGTCTGACAACCTCTCTCTTGTGTTACCAGTTATGGCTTCCATCCTGTGTTTGACACCTCCTCTTGTGTTTACCAGTTATGGCTTCCCATCCTGTGTCTGACACCTCTCTTGTGTTTACCAGTTATGGCTTCCCATCCTGTGTCTTGACACCTCTCCTTGTGTTACCAGTTATGGCTTCCAATCCTGTGTCTTGACACCTCCTTGTGTTTACCAGTTATGGCTTCCCATCCTGTGTCTTGACACCTCTCTTGTGTTACCAAGTTATGGCTTCCCATCCTGTGTCTTGACACCTCTCTTGTGTTTACCAGTTATGGCTTCCCATCCCTGTGTCTGACACCCTCTCTTGTGTTTACCAGTTATGGCTTCCATCAACACAAGAGGAGAGGTGTCAATACACAGGATGGGAAGCCATAACTGGTAAACACAAGAGAGGTGTCAAGACACAGGATGGGAAGCCATAACTGGTAAACACAAGAGAGGTGTCAAGACACAGGATGGGAAGCCATAACTGGTAAACACAAGAGAGGTTGTCAAGACACAGGATGGGAAGCCATAACTGGTAAACACAAGAGAGGTGTCAAGACACAGGATGGGAAGCCATAACTGGTAAACACAAGAGAGGTGTCAAGACACAGGATGGGAAGCCATAACTGGTAAACACAAGAGAGGTGTCAAGACACAGGATGGGAAGCCATAACTGGTAAACACAAGAGAGGTGTCAAGACACAGGATGGGAAGCCATAACTGGTAAACACAAAGAGAGGTGTCAAGACACAGGATGGGAAGCCATAACTGGTAAACACAAGAGAGGTGTCAAGACACAGGATGGGAAGCCATAACTGGTAAACACAAGAGAGGTGTCAAGACACAGGATGGGAAGCCATAACTGGTAAACACAAGAGGAGAGGTGTCAAGACACAGGCTGGGAAAGCCATAACTGGTAAACACAAGAGGAGAGGTGTCAAGACACAGGATGGGAAGCCATAACTGGTAAACACAAGAGAGGTGTCAAGACACAGGATGGGAAGCCATAACTGGTAAACACAAGAGAGGTGTCAAGACACAGGATGGGAAGCCATAACTGGTAAACACAAGAGAGGTGTCAAGACACAGGATGGGAAGCCATAAACTGGTAAACCACAAGAGAGGTGTCAAGACACAGGATGGGAAGCCATAACTGGTAAACACAAGAGAGGTGTCAAGACACAGGATGGGAAGCCATAACTGGTAAACACAAGAGAGGTGTACAAGACACAGGATGGGAAGCCATAACTGGTAAACACAAGAGAGGTGTCAAGACACAGGATGGGAAGCCATAACTGGTAAACACAAGAGAGGTGTCAAGACACAGGATGGGAAGCCATAACTGGTAAACACAAGAGAGGTGTCAAGACACAGGATGGGAAGCCATAACTGGTAAACACAAGAGAGGTGTCAAGACACAGGATGGGAAGCCATAACTGGTAAACACAAGAGGAGAGGTGTCAATACACAGGATGGGAAGCCATAACTGGTAAACACAAGAGGAGAGGTGTCAAGACACAGGATGGGAAGCCATAACTGGTAAACACAAGAGGAGAGGTGTCAAGACACAGGATGGGAAGCCATAACTGGTAAACACAAGAGGAGAGGTGTCAAGACACAGGATGGGAAGCCATAACTGGTAAACACAAGAGGAGAGGTGTCAAGACACAGGATGGGAAGCCATAACTGGTAAACACAAGAGAGGTGTCAAGACACAGGATGGGAAGCCATAACTGGTAAACACAAGAGGAGAGGTGTCAAGACACAGGATGGGAAGCCATAACTGGTAAACACAAGAGAGGTGTCAATACACAGGATGGGAAGCCATAACTGGTAAACACAGGAGAGGTGTCAAGACACAGGATGGGAAGCCATAACTGGTAAACACAAGAGAGGTGTCAATACACAGCATGGGAAGCCATAACTGGTAAACACAAGAGAGGTGTCAAGACACAGGATGGGAAGCCATAACTGGTAAACACAAGAGAGGTGTCAAGACACAGGATGGGAAGCCATAACTGGTAAACACAAGAGAGGTGTCAAGACACAGGATGGGAAGCCATAACTGGTAAACACAAGAGAGGTGTCAAGACACAGGATGGGAAGACATAACTGGTAAACACAAGAGAGGTGTCAAGACACAGGATGGGAAGCCATAACTGGTAAACACAAGAGAGGTGTCAAGACACAGGATGGGAAGCCATAACTGGTAAACACAAGAGAGGTGTCAAGACACAGGATGGGAAGCCATAACTGGTAAACACAAGAGAGGTGTCAAGACACAGGATGGGAAGCCATAACTGGTAAACACAAGAGAGGTGTCAAGACACAGGATGGGAAGCCATAACTGGTAAACACAAGAGGAGAGGTGTCAATACACAGGATGGGAAGCCATAACTGGTAAACACAAGAGAGGTGTCAATACACAGGATGGGAAGCCATAACTGGTAAACACAAGAGGAGAGGTGTCAATACACAGGATGGGAAGCCATAACTGGTAAACACAAGAGGAGAGGTGTCAAGACACAGGGTGGGAAGCCATAACTGGTAAACACAAGAGAGGTGTCAAGACACAGGATGGGAAGCCATAACTGGTAAACACAAGAGAGGTGTCAAGACACAGGATGGGAAGCCATAACTGGTAAACACAAGAGAGGTGTCAAGACACAGGATGGGAAGCCATAACTGGTAAACACAAGAGAGGTGTCAAGACACAGGATGGGAAGCCATAACTGGTAAACACAAGAGAGGTGTCAAGACACAGGATGGGAAGCCATAACTGGTAAACACAAGAGAGGTGTCAAGACACAGGATGGGAAGCCATAACTGGTAAACACAAGAGGAGAGGTGTCAATACACAGGATGGGAAGCCATAACTGGTAAACACAAGAGGAGAGGTGTCAATACACAGGATGGGAAGCCATAACTGGTAAACACAAGAGGAGAGGTGTCAATACACAGGATGGGAAGCCATAACTGGTAAACACAAGAGAGGTGTCAAGACACAGGATGGGAAGCCATAACTGGTAAACACAAGAGAGGTGTCAAGACACAGGATGGGAAGCCATAACTGGTAAACACAAGAGAGGTGTCAAGACACAGGATGGGAAGACATAACTGGTAAACACAAGAGAGGTGTCAAGACACAGGATGGGAAGCCATAACTGGTAAACACAAGAGAGGTGTCAAGACACAGGATGGGAAGCCATAACTGGTAAACACAAGAGAGGTGTCAAGACACAGGATGGGAAGCCATAACTGGTAAACACAAGAGGAGAGGTGTCAATACACAGGATGGGAAGCCATAACTGGTAGACACAAGAGAGGTGTCAAGACACAGGATGGGAAGCCATAACTGGTAAACACAAGAGAGGTGTCAAGACACAGGATGGGAAGCCATAACTGGTAAACACAAGAGAGGTGTCAAGACACAGGATGGGAAGACATAACTGGTAAACACAAGAGAGGTGTCAAGACACAGGATGGGAAGCCATAACTGGTAAACACAAGAGAGGTGTCAAGACACAGGATGGGAAGCCATAACTGGTAAACACAAGAGAGGTGTCAAGACACAGGATGGGAAGCCATAACTGGTAAACACAAGAGAGGTGTCAAGACACAGGATGGGAAGCCATAACTGGTAAACACAAGAGAGGTGTCAAGACACAGGATGGGAAGCCATAACTGGTAAACACAAGAGAGGTGTCAAGACACAGGATGGGAAGCCATAACTGGTAAACACAAGAGGAGAGGTGTCAATACACAGGATGGGAAGCCATAACTGGTAAACACAAGAGGAGAGGTGTCAAGACACAGGATGGGAAGCCATAACTGGTAAACACAAGAGGAGAGGTGTCAAGACACAGGATGGGAAGCCATAACTGGTAAACACAAGAGGAGAGGTGTCAATACACAGGATGGGAAGCCATAACTGGTAAACACAAAAAGAGAGGTGTCAAGACACAGGATGGGAAGCCATAACTGGTAAACACAAGAGGAGAGGTGTCAAGACACAGGATGGGAAGCCATAACTGGTAAACACAAGAGAGGTGTCAATACACAGGATGGGAAGCCATAACTGGTAAACACAGGAGAGGTGTCAAGACACAGGATGGGAAGCCATAACTGGTAAACACAAGAGAGGTGTCAATACACAGCATGGGAAGCCATAACTGGTAAACACAAGAGAGGTGTCAAGACACAGGATGGGAAGCCATAACTGGTAAACACAAGAGAGGTGTCAAGACACAGGATGGGAAGCCATAACTGGTAAACACAAGAGAGGTGTCAAGACACAGGATGGGAAGCCATAACTGGTAAACACAAGAGAGGTGTCAAGACACAGGATGGGAAGACATAACTGGTAAACACAAGAGAGGTGTCAAGACACAGGATGGGAAGCCATAACTGGTAAACACAAGAGAGGTGTCAAGACACAGGATGGGAAGCCATAACTGGTAAACACAAGAGAGGTGTCAAGACACAGGATGGGAAGCCATAACTGGTAAACACAAGAGAGGTGTCAAGACACAGGATGGGAAGCCATAACTGGTAAACACAAGAGAGGTGTCAAGACACAGGATGGGAAGCCATAACTGGTAAACACAAGAGGAGAGGTGTCAATACACAGGATGGGAAGCCATAACTGGTAAACACAAGAGAGGTGTCAATACACAGGATGGGAAGCCATAACTGGTAAACACAAGAGGAGAGGTGTCAATACACAGGATGGGAAGCCATAACTGGTAAACACAAGAGGAGAGGTGTCAAGACACAGGGTGGGAAGCCATAACTGGTAAACACAAGAGCGGTGTCAAGACACAGGATGGGAAGCCATAACTGGTAAACACAAGAGAGGTGTCAAGACACAGGATGGGAAGCCATAACTGGTAAACACAAGAGAGGTGTCAAGACACAGGATGGGAAGCCATAACTGGTAAACACAAGAGAGGTGTCAAGACACAGGATGGGAAGCCATAACTGGTAAACACAAGAGAGGTGTCAAGACACAGGATGGGAAGCCATAACTGGTAAACACAAGAGAGGTGTCAAGACACAGGATGGGAAGCCATAACTGGTAAACACAAGAGGAGAGGTGTCAATACACAGGATGGGAAGCCATAACTGGTAAACACAAGAGGAGAGGTGTCAATACACAGGATGGGAAGCCATAACTGGTAAACACAAGAGAGGTGTCAAGACACAGGATGGGAAGCCATAACTGGTAAACACAAGAGAGGTGTCAAGACACAGGATGGGAAGCCATAACTGGTAAACACAAGAGAGGTGTCAAGACACAGGATGGGAAGACATAACTGGTAAACACAAGAGAGGTGTCAAGACACAGGATGGGAAGCCATAACTGGTAAACACAAGAGAGGTGTCAAGACACAGGATGGGAAGCCATAACTGGTAAACACAAGAGAGGTGTCAAGACACAGGATGGGAAGCCATAACTGGTAAACACAAGAGGAGAGGTGTCAATACACAGGATGGGAAGCCATAACTGGTAGACACAAGAGAGGTGTCAAGACACAGGATGGGAAGCCATAACTGGTAAACACAAGAGAGGTGTCAAGACACAGGATGGGAAGCCATAACTGGTAAACACAAGAGAGGTGTCAAGACACAGGATGGGAAGACATAACTGGTAAACACAAGAGAGGTGTCAAGACACAGGATGGGAAGCCATAACTGGTAAACACAAGAGAGGTGTCAAGACACAGGATGGGAAGACATAACTGGTAAACACAAGAGAGGTGTCAAGACACAGGATGGGAAGCCATAACTGGTAAACACAAGAGAGGTGTCAAGACACAGGATGGGAAGCCATAACTGGTAAACACAAGAGGAGAGGTGTCAATACACAGGATGGGAAGCCATAACTGGTAGACACAAGAGAGGTGTCAAGACACAGGATGGGAAGCCATAACTGGTAAACACAGGAGAGGTGTCAATACACAGGATGGGAAGCCATAACTGGTAAACACAAGAGGAGAGGTGTCAATACACAGGATGGGAAGCCATAACTGGTAGACACAAGAGAGGTGTCAAGACACAGGATGGGAAGCCATAACTGGTAAACACAGGAGAGGTGTCAATACACAGGATGGGAAGCCATAACTGGTAAACACAAGAGGAGAGGTGTCAATACACAGGATGGGAAGCCATAACTGGTAAACACAAGAGGAGAGGTGTCAATACACAGGATGGGAAGCCATAACTGGTAAACACAAGAGAGGTGTCAATACACAGGATGGGAAGCAGTGTGATTGTAAGTAGAGCTGTCCTCACATCACATCCTAAAAAGGATCCACATGAACAAAACTCCACTATATTATCATGCTATAATACCCCTCTATTCCACGCTGTAATGTAAAGTGTTACCATGTCACAAGTGAATGGCAGAGAAGGCTTTTGTTGGCTTTCACATAAATACAGAAGTGCTTCTCTCAAAAGCTGGTGCTTTCACTAAGACATACAGTTCTGTCATGGACTGAAACAGGAAGTCAAACAGAACATACGGTGTAGTAAAGGCAGTACCTAAACACTTGACACTTCCCACAGCGTAGGCTGAAGCAGCTCTGGGTTTGTTGGTGACGAGGGCCAGTTCTCCAAAGTACTGCCCCCTGGAGCATGTAGCTATATCCACATCCTCTTGGTCCTTTTTCGTCTAGAGAGAGAAGACATAAGAAAGCAACATAAACGACATTAAATCCCACAAATCTGTCCAAAGTAAACATTTATTTTGATGGTGCATACACAAACTACTTTTATTTAAAAAATCATCACAGAACAATGCAAACTTACCCTGGTTCTCTTCATGGTGATTCTAACTTGCCCAGATTCAACTATATAAAAACAATCTGCTAGATCACCCTGTAACAGAACATACAGGATTATGTTCAAATGGAGAATAACAAATACATAACAAAGAATGACTGAAAGAAGTCTGTTCTAGTTAGGGATCGGGAACATAACATACATGATGCATACAAACGGTGGGGTCATTTAGAACGTAAGACTGAGATGTATAAATACCTGAGAGATAATCTGTTCTCCATCGCAGAAGGTTCTAGAAGACAACACATCCACCACCTTCATTCTCTCTGAAAGCTGTGGGGGAAAAAGTGGGTTTGAGATTGGTTTCAAATTGGTTTCAAATGGATCAGTTGGTTTTACTTTAAAATACACGTTCGATTCTATTGGTAAAGAGAAAGAAAGTAGCAAAGTCTGAGACCTGCCGTCTTGCCAACTCCTATGCTCATTGTCATGCTAAACAACCATAGGAGTTGGCTAAACAGCACAAACAGGTCTGGGACCAGGCTATACATAACAAACAGGAAGAGATATCTATACTGTACCTCTAATGATGTTAACAGTGGAAGTGATTCAATCAACTCCTCGTACAGTCTCCTCTTCAACGCGTTGTTCTTCACTATGATCCTCCTGAATGTCAGACGATCCTGCAGACGACAGAGTAGATCAATCATTTCTAATGGTAGGATGAAACAGAGTAGATCAATCATTTCTAATGGTAGGATGAAAACAGAGTAGATCAATCATTTCTAATGGTAGGATAAAAACAGAGTAGATCAATCATTTCTAATGGTAGGACGAAAACAACAAGTCATGTCGATGTCTGGCATTGGTAGATACACTGAGTTTACCAAACATTAGGAACACCTTCCTAATATTGAGTTGCATGAGGGGCATAGACTCTACAATGTATGGAAAGCGTTCCATAGTGATGCTGGCTCATGTTGACTCCAATGCTTCCCACAGTTGTGTCAAGTTGGCTGGATGTCCTTGGGGTGGTGGACCATTCTTGATACACACAGAAAACTGATGAGCGTGAAAAACCCAGCAACGTTGCAGTTCGTGACACAAAGCAGTGCGCCTGACACCTACTACCATACGCCGTTCAAAGGCATTTAAAACTTTTGTTTTTCCCACTCAACCTCTGAATGACACACATACACAATACATGACTCAACTGTCTCAAGGCTTAAAACTCATTCTTTAACCCGTCCCCTCCTTTTCATCTACACTGATTGAAGTGGATTTAACAAGTGACTTCAATAAGGGACAATAGCTTTCACCTGGATTCACCTGGTCAGTCTGTGTCATGGAAAGATTCATGTTTTGTGTCTCAGTGTATATTCAAGACGCACACAGTCCACAATTTGTGATTGTTTCGTTTACTAGTACAGTACTCCATTACCACTCCTAGAGTTTCTCTAAACATTCTGTCCCTGTGTCCAACATAATATTGTCCAGCAGATGGAGCTTTATCATTAAACACATATCAAGATTTTCCACAAAAAACAGCAGAAGTATTATTATATCATGTCATTATATTATGGTCTGTAAGCATCTGGGGTTAAACACCTGGGAAAGGACACATGTGCTGCTAATGTACGGTCCAATGCTTCCAACTCAGAGAGTACAGATTCTAGGAAGCACTTTGTACAGAAACGGTTCTTTTACCTCACTGAGCTTTCTCAGCTGTTTCTCCACAGCTAAATACACAGAGGCAGAATTCTGGCAATGTACCCATCGGAGCATAATGTACCTATAAGCAACTTACAATAGAGTGAGTCCATATAAATGAACGTGATCCCTGACACATTGACAACTGAGCCATTCATCACAATGCCAGTTTCCTCCCGAAAACTGTCAGACAGCTGCTACCCCATAAGAGAATATGCACGGTTCAGTACTGTCTAGCACTGCATGTACTATGAGAAACAGTTTAGGGAACTGAAGAGCATCCACTCACCAGGCACCAGAGGGCTCCGGGCGAGGTGGAGATGATGGTAGCAGCCCTGGGGGTGTTGTACATCAGGGCCAGCTCCCCAAAGCTTCCCCTGTTATCATAGGCTCCCACGGTCTTCTCTACACCATCAACCCTCATATAGATGTCAAAGGTCCCTCTGTGAGAGAGAGAGAGAGAGAGAGAGAGAGAGAGAGAGAGAGAGAGAGAGAGAGAGAGAGAGAGAGAGAGAGAGAGAGAGAGAGAGAGAGAGATATGGAGAGGGAAGAGGGAGAGAGTAAGAGAGAGAGATATGGAGAGGGAAGAGAGAGAGAGAGAGAGAGAAATGGAGGGGGAAGAGGGAGAGAGAGATGAAGAGGGAGAGAGATGGAGGGGGAAGAGGGAGAGATGGAGATGGGGAGGGAGAGAGCGAGAGAGCGAGATGGAGAGAGCCAATTGGATCATATAACAGTCCTTTCAAGACGAATACTGTGATCTTTATTAGACCTTGTTTTTTTTACCAGGTTAGTCTCATTGAGATGAACAAATCTCTTTTACAAGAGAGACCGTGTCAAAATAGCAGCGCACAAAGTTTCAAACCACTTACAGCATAAAACACAAAGCTCTACAGTTTAAAATATACATGTACACACTGAGCACAAGATGGCTTGGGGAAGTGTGGTGCAACTAGCACTTTTCCATCATAGTGTTTACCCTAGCTGAAATGATTAGCTGAAATGAAACTATTGCCAAATATACTGTGATGTAATGTAGCAAATTTGGGAAGTAACCCCGGGCCGGCTGTCAGTCCAATGTCAGTCCAGTATGAAGGAAGTTAGTAGTTTCGCAAGCCAATGCTAACTAGCGTTAGCACAATAACTAGAAGTCTATGACTATCTGCTAGCATGCTAAACTACCTCTATCTTCCTTCCTACTGAACACAGAGACATAACAAAGTTCATCTGAAGTAGATAAAGGGCATCATTGCTAACATCCCAAAGTATCCCCTTTAACCGTTGAGCCAAGAGATCCAAACCTCTTGACGAGGTTGCTACTACAGAATTACCTTTCAATGACGTAGAAGTTGTCGCCATCGTCATCTTCATCTATGATGTGTTCTCCTACCTCAAGGAACTTCTCAAACATGGCATCCAGTACTTGGGAAAATTGTTCCTGTGATATGAGAAAACAAACAATAAATAACAATTCAAACTGAATCAAAGACCTGTGGATTATATTAAACTATAAGTATATTCAATTAGAAAACCAACATTGTATTGAATATTTGTAATAGTAATGCCACATTACCCATTACATATGCCACAGCATCATCACAGTACAGTATGTAAGATAAATGAATACTTGAACTTGATTCCTCTCTACATGCAGTTACAGTATTTCAAAATAACTAGCTAAAAAAAATCCCACAGTGCACCGGGCCATGACAAAGTTACAGGCCCCGGGCTACGGTCTGTTCTGTTTTCTGTGTACAGTTAGTGTGTGTGTGCATACATGTGCCAATGTGTGTGTTTGTTTGTGTGTGTATTTGTGTGTGCGTGTGTGTGTGTGTGTGTGTACAGAGTACGTCAGTCCATTGAATCACAGCAGCCAGTGGGTGGAGGGGCAGGGAGGCCCACTCAGCCTAAAATGAGGGAATATTTCTTCAGTTTACCGGGTCCAGGTTTTTGAACAGCAGGATGTCTCTGCAAGCCTCCTGTAGTCTCTGCCTCTGTTCGTCTGTTTTAGGATGGGTGACCTGGGAAAACACACACGCCACTCGTGTTATTCACAGAGAGACATTTAGAGCGGAAACGTCATTAACATGATGCCACCATAACTCATACATCCCGTACACTACCTCCAATACTAATCAAGTACAATATCAAGTGGAATCAAGATCCTGTATCCTGTAGTTCCTCTGTAATACTTAGTTTTCAGTTGTACAGTAACACTATTTTGAAGTGGTACAGTCCCTCCTCTGTCTGTCTGGGCCATCTTACCCTCTGTTCTTTGTCTTCCTCGTCTTCATCAGGGTTGAACGCCTCGGCACAAACTGTGTGATAGAAGAGATGAATGAAAGTTACTGCAAGACATTCACATTCACTCAAAATACAATACAATACATTAAGCAGAAAGGTTCTGTTAAAAGACATACAGTCATTCTGAAGCCATACAAATAGTAAACAAAACAATCTAAGATAGTCCATGTTAAAAGATCCAAGACTATATGGGGTGAGAGTGAGATTCTGGGAGTTTAACAGGATTTCTACCATGATCCCACTTATCCCAGTCATATAAGCAACTGTCTAATTCTGCTGAGATGAAGAGTCTTTGTGATATACTTAACACCACACCATTGTTTAAAGTGTGGGGGTTTCATCAACGTGACATTTGTACAAACATATAGATATGATCTCCTTCCTGTAAACGTGCTCAATGCTCCATGACATCACAGAGAGATTCAGTAGACATATTAAACTCTTTAAAACATATCAGAACAACTGGACCAGAGCTCAGCCCTTCTACTTGTCAATGACAAAGCGCATATCTATTGTTTACACATAACCTATATTGTATTTGGCGACTAGACCTTATTTATACTTTTCCATTCGAAAGGAATCACACTATAATTTTTCATTATGTAAAATAAATATGCTTTTTTTATATAGAGCCTGAAGACCGTTTTTTTTGTTGCAGTGTGTGGACTTCTCCTGTACCACACAAAAACAAAACAGGTATCTTGACCCCAACCTCCCCTGAAGACCTCTTACACTCCCTTACTGCTGGCATGATTCAGTATGGTTGACCAGCCTATCAGCGAGGCCAGTGAGCGCAGCGGTCAGTATGGTTGACCAGCCTATCAGCGAGGCCGGTGAGCGCAGCAGTCAGTATGGTTGACCAGCCTATCAGCGAGGCCAGCGAGCGCAGCGGTCAGTATGGTTGACCAGCCTATCAGCGAGGCCAGTGAGCGCAGCGGTCAGTATGGTTGACCAGCCTATCATCGAGGCCAGTGAGTGCAGCAGTCAGTATGGTTGACCAGCCTATCAGCGAGGCCGGTGAGCGCAGCAGTCAGTATGGTTGACCAGCCTATCAGCGAGGCCAGTGAGCACAGCAACCAGTATGGTTGACCAGCCTATCAGCGAGGCCGGTGAGCGCAGCAACCAGTATGGTTGACCAGCCTATCAGCGAGGCCGGTGAGCACAGCAACCAGTGAGGTTGACCAGCCTATCAGCGAGGCCGGTGAGCGCAGCAACCAGTATGGTTGACCAGCCTAGCCCATAAGCTCCTACATGCCTCCAGCCAACCATCCTGTTACCAACCATGCAGATAATGGTACAGTCACTCCTCTGTCTGTCTGTATAACCTCAAGCTCCCACACAGGAAACTAGGATAGATCCTCATCTCAACAGTGTCCTCCTGCACCTGGTTTGAACTCATGTCACCCTACATCATTCACTGATTCATTTCCTTCCTGTTCTTCTCTGATGGGAGATAGAGATGAATTACCACCGTTGTCTCTACTGTAAGCAGAGGCCAAATGAATCACAGTGGAGAAACAGTTATGATTAATGACCTCCGTGTTTTAATACCTCAACTTTTTCCATATCAGTTACATTTAAAAAAAAACTTAAGTGCAGCCTGACTGTCAGTGTAACTTCAGAAGGTATCCTTGATACGAGATTTAACGGTTTGTTTTATAGGTAGACCGCTGACTGAACGAAGAGGCCAGACAAAGTTAGTGCTGTACTGTAGAAGATAGAAAATTCCTGGTAAAAGCATGTCAATTATTGAAATGGTGCCATGTTGTTCTATAAAACAGACAATGGGGTGCTGACTGAATGACTGCTGACTGAATGACTGCTGACTGAATGACTGCTGACTGAATGACTGCTGACTGAATGACTGCTGACTGAATGACTGCTGACTGAATGACTGCTGACTGCTGACTGAATGACTGCTGACTTCAGGCTCTCTGGGAATGGGTATCTCACGGTTGAGAAGCTAAGCTTTTGGCTTTTGTTCCAGCCCAGTAGTAATACACCTGCAGTGGTGTAAAGTACTTCAGTAAAAATACTTTAAAGTACTACTTAAGTCGTTTTCGTTGGGTATCTGTACTTTACTATTTATATGTTTGACAACTTTTACTTCACTACATTCCCAAAGAAAATAATGTACACTACCGTTCAAAAGTGTGGGGTCACTTAGAAATGTCCTTGTTTTTGAAAGAAAAGCAAATTTTTGTCCTTGACCAGAAATACAGTGTAGACATTGTTAATGTTGTAAATGACTATTGTAGCTGGAAACGGCAGATTATGTTATGGAATATCTACATAGGCGTACAGAGGCCCATTATCAGCAACCATCACTCCTGTGTTCCAATGGCATGTTGTGTTAGCTAATCAAAGTTTATAATTTTAAAAGGCTAATTGATCATTAGAAAACCCTTTTGCAAATATGTTAGCACAGCTGAAAATTGTTGTAATAAAACTGGCCTTCTTTAGACTAGTTGAGTATCTGGAGCATCAGCATTTGTGGGTTCGATTACAGGCTCAAAATGGCCAGAAACAAAGAACTTTCTTCTGAAACACGTCAGTCTATTCTTGTTCTGAGAAATTAAGGCTATTCCATGCGAGAAATTGCCAAGAAACTGAAGATCTCGTACAACGCTGTGTACTACTCCCTTCACAGAACAGCGCAAACTGACTCTAACCAGTATAGAAAGAGGAGTGGGAGGCCCCGGTGCACAACTGAGCAAGAGAACAAGTACATTAGAGTGTCTAGTTTGAGAAACAGACGCCTCACAAGTCCTCAACTGGCAGCTTCATTAAATAGTACCCACAAAACACCAGTCTAAACGTCAACAGTGAAGAGGTGATTCCGGGATGCTGGCCTTCTAGGCAGAATTCCTCTGTCCAGTGTCTGTGTTCTTTTGCCCATCTTAATCTTTTCTTTTTATTGGCCAGTCTGAGATTTGGCTTTTTCTTTACAACTCTGCCTAGAAGGCCAGCATCTCGGAGTTATCTCTTCACTGTTGACGTTGAGACTGGTGTTTTGAGGGTACTATTTAATAAAGCTCCCTTTTGAGGACTTGTGAGGTGTTTGTTTCTCAAACTAGACACTCTAATGTACTTGTCCTCTTGCTCAGTTGTGTACCGGGGCCTCCCACTCCTCTTTCTATACTGGTTAGATCAATTAGCCTTTTAAAATGATACACTTGGATTAGCTAACACAACGTGCCATTGGAACACAGGAGTGATGGTTGCTGATAATGGGCCTCTGTACGCCTATGTAGATATTCCATAAAAAATCTTCAGTTTCCAGCTACAATAGTCATTTACAACATTAACAATGTCTACACTGTATTTCTGATCAATTTCAAGTATATTTTAGCAATTACATTTATTTTTGATACTTAAGTATATTTAAAACCATATACTTTTACTCAAGTAGTATTTTACTGGGTGACTTTCACTTTTACTTGAGTCATTTTCTATTACTTTATCTTTACTTTTACTCAAGTATGACAATTGGGTACTTTTTCCACCACTGCACACCTGACATAACAACAGATGTAACACACTCACCTGATGCTCTTCTAATGAATCGACTCATCACTGGAGCTGAAATAAGAGGAAAGCAAAATGTTAGGTCATCATATAGGATTAATTTAGGATTCGTATAGGATTCATATCGGATTCATATAAGATTCAAATCAGATTCATATCGGATTCATATAAGATTCAAATCAGATTCATATCGGATTCATATAAGATTCAAATCAGATTCATATAAGATTCAAATCAGATTTATATCGGATTCATATAGGATTCAAATCAGATTCGTATCGGATTCATATCGGATTACATTCCGTTAAGGCCAAAGAAAGAAAGAGGACTTCCAATATTGCAGTGATACCATACAGATGACGTGTTCTGAGAAATGTGTCAAAGCTGGCAACTGAATAATGGGTGAAAAGGACATTTGATCTACTGTGGATTGTTATAACAAAATGTTAATCACAGACGTGACCTAATGCTTAATGCATATCCTCTCTCTTTGATAACTCCATCAAACCAGGTAAACCATAACTGCTATTGGTCAATATTGCCCATGCAGAGCTAACATGGCTGCCATAGAATTGGTGGTGTTATGTAAATGCATCATAATACATCAAACTGTCCAAACTCTCTCTACTATATCTTTGGCTCTACATAAAACCAGGTATGCACACACCCTTTGCTGACCTAAAACTCATAACAGGGAACAGCTGAGTCCTTTGAATTGCATTTTGCTTCTCTGAACAAAATTTAATTGAGAATGAATTTAAAGCATCACTGAACCAAAGCAATTTAAAAACACTTCGCACTAGAACAATACCTCCACATGAAAAATACATTAGGTAAGAGGTCTCATCTCATCCATGAATACCTACTTAGCCAGCCTCTCTCTCTCTTCCCCTCTCTCTCTCTCTCTCGTCTAAATATAATTATGAACTGAGGGCCTGGGTTGGTTGTGTTATGTAAGGGGGAATTATAGGTCCTCTCACGGGCCATGAAAAGTGCAGTCAAGGCTTGCCAGTAACAGGAAGATTGAATGCACCTGACTGCACCTGTCCTGAAACAACCATCTCTCAGGGTTTGTACCATAGCTACATTACTAATTGTTTATAAAATAATAATCAGACGCAGACACGTGATGGGTCGAAGCCAGATGGAACTCAAGTCTGTGATGAGCTCAGACTGTTTACTTTAGATTCACTGACTACGGAAACCCAGGAGGCACAACTTCCCACAATACCATATGCATGTCGCACCAACATAAATCTACAAAGAGATATATATATTATCTCTGCATGTCAGAGATAATCAACTAGATTCAGCCACAAGCCAATTTATTTTAAGCGGATGGTCAGGGGGCCGGAACATAATTACAAATTATTTATAGACTGCAAATTGACCGCAAGAAGCCAAAACAGATATAATATTTCACTTAAACATAATAATTTCAAACTTTGCTTACATTTGTATACGATATCACATATATCTCTCTATTATGCATGGGAACACTTTGGACCAAAGATTTCCAAAATTAAAATCACTTGGAGCTGATTCACTGGTGTTTTCACAGTTTAATGTCCAACAATAAAACAAAAATATTTTTTTTTTTTGCTCAGAAAACTTGGGGGGGGGGGGGGGGGGCAAATAAAACCATCCGCGGGCCACCAAGTAGGGAACCCTGACATGTGTTTTTGTCCCACTATTATAACAAACTGGAACAGAACATTGTGGTGATACTGTGTCAGGGCCAAGGGCTCATGGGAGTAATGTGGCATTGGCTGCATGTAGCATTTCTGCATCAGCCAAGGTCTTATCTTCTCTCTTCTAGTCTATTCTATTCTACTCTATTCCATCTGCAAGCAGTAATAGTGCATGGGGCTTGTTCTATTCTATATGCAAGCAGTAATCGTGCATGGGGCTTGTCCTATTCTATATGCAAGCAGTAATCGTGCATGGGGTTTGTTCTATTCTATATGCAAGCAGTAATAGTGCATGGGGTTTGTTCTATTCTATATGCAAGCAGTAATCGTGCATGGGGCTTGTTCTATTCTATATGCAAGCAGTAATAGTGCATGGGGTTTGTTCTATTCTATATGCAAGCAGTAATAGTGCATGGGGTTTGTTCTATTCTATATGCAAGCAGTAATAGTGCATGGGGCTTGTTCTATTCTATATGCAAGCAGTAATAGTGCATGGGGCTTGTTCTATTCTATATGCAAGCAGTAATCGTGCATGGGGCTTGTCCTATTCTATATGCAAGCAGTAATCGTGCATGGGGCTTGTTCCATTCTATTCTATATACATGTGTTACATAAAATGTATAAACAGAGAATGTAGGCCTAGGCCTGTTGCAGCCTTGCCTGACGATGCAAACAGAATTGTTCCACTGCTCTATCGTTCGCTTCAGCCTGAGACTGCCATCACTGAAGTCGTTTGTAGTGAAGTCAAAATTAGGGGGTGTTGTACAAAACAAAGTAATCAGCGATTGGATCATCTCTAACCAATCAGATTATCAAAGCCAATGGTGAATCTTCAAAACATCACTTTACCCATTTGTGTTCTTTTCTGGCTCTGGCCCAACCCATTGGTTTCTGAGACCAATCAGACGGTCTAGAATGGATTTCCAATGGATTTCCATTCTAGGAATCTTCAGGGAGATACTCAGATCCCCAATCAATGAGGTGGTTCGATTGATCTGGCCCGGGCTACACCGAGCTATGGCCCATCACGTCATCGGGCGAAAGTGGGGAGGGAAGAGAGCCCTTCTCAAATCAAACAGTAATCTGCACCACTCTGGCCATGTTGTCAACAAGGCAGCATGGGGCATTGTCCAGAAAAATACATATATTTTCCTTAAAATAAAATGTTAGAATTTTCAAACTATATACTTTTCATTGAGAAGGCAGATAATGCGTTTTTATCAAAAGCAATCACTTTTGCATGTGAAAACAAAGAATCCTACTCATTACTACACGTGCATAATTACGTCACTTTTGTTTTGACACGGACAGAGCGGGACACCACCTGGCTCACGCCCGGGAGGCAACCTGGTTCCAAATCGAATGCAATCAACTTTCAGCCGGTTCAAAACACATCTACACGGGCGACCAGCCGAGATTAATCGCACCCCCTTATTGGCGAGAAAAAACTAACGTCCGTGGGCGTGACGTAACGTTTGGCCAGAGGAAGGAGTTTGGGTAGCCAGGCAAGTTGCAGCCCTGGGTGGCCTATCCTCCTAATAGCAGGCATCCAGACTTCCTCTTCAGTCAGGCTCCACAACCACTAAGTAATGGATTGCTAACCTGTCACAAACACGTTTCCCCCCCAACTTCCTTTACTTTCAGACCTACAGAGCTGTACAATGCCAATAACATACTGTTACATATGAAATGTAAAAGGCTTATGCGATTTTTATCACGAGGACTGTATAGGCTCTCGTTCCCTCTGTAGTAACTTGACCTAAATGCACTGTATCGCCCTAATGATGTCAAATGAAATCAGGATACGCCGTCGGTTAGAGATCAAAGACTACACAGCTATACTGTATGTTCATTAGTATGCACGTCAATCAGCCACCATGGCATGACCATATATGGGCAATACCAGCCCAGACTAAATAAATGCCATGGTGTTGTTACAATGTGGCAAGCAATTCGATGCTAATCACACACACACCACTGGCTACAGTGGCTATATTCTCTCTAGGAGGCAAACACATATTACAATTGTAGGATTCCATTGGCTGTAGAATATAATATACACTTGGTTATTATTCTTTACCAATGAATTCCTCGTCGTCACTCTCCTCTTCCTCTCCATTTTCAGAATCGATCTGCATGGCTTCGTCGATGAAATTGACCGCTTTCCCACTGGGTCGCGTGGCCGAATGTTGGTCATTGCCGAACGCGGCCCCGGTAGTCTCACTGTCCTTCAGTTGGGTGAAATACTGCAACGCGAATTCGAGCAAATCTCCCGGCTGATTCCGTAACACTTCCACGGTAAAGCTCTGCAACAGCTCCGTCAATCCTTCAGGAATTTCTATACTCATTCCTGATGTCAAATCTATGAGAAATACGAATAAAATGTACAATTAATGTGCTTCCCAAATAACGAAATAATTATATTCAATTCTAAATACAAGAGACTGAAAAAAATGAAACTGGGAAAAACGCTTAATTGCCCGGTGAATGTTTTATAATCCACGTGCAATGTAGAGAATCCTTTCAGTATGTTGAATGAAAATGGCATCTTCTGCTGCTCTTGCTGGTTACAGGAAACCCACGCATGTGACCCGAGAAACCATGGCAACCACCCACCCAGGGATTGCGTATGAGAAGCGAGCTGCAGCAATGCATAGGATGGCAAAAACTGCAGTGGCATGTTGTGAGCGTTGACTCATTTAATGTAACCAAACATAATAGCCTACTCAGAGATGGACATAGCAAAAATGTGTAAGATTTGTTTATATATATACATATATATATATAAAAGGAATATCATTATGGCACTGGATTCATAAATAAACTGGTAGTCTTATAATGAATATGCATAAAGCAGCTGTCAGTTGCTTCAGGCTATTCTGTTGTAGTCTGTTCTGTTTACAGTCATTGGTTCAAATTCAAGCTGGACAAATGGCCACAATTTACAGTAAATGGCCTATATTATGTTTATTTTAACAACTATGTGTTAAATTATGTAAAGATAATTCCAGCTAAAAGCTAAAAAGGGAGTACAATTAGACTTGCGCTTCCTGTTCTGACCCACTTCCTTTCTGTCTTTAGGGAGGAAACATAATAAATCAGTCAGACAGGGTTATTGTCAAGGGACTAGGTTTCTGTGCTGAGCAGAGGACCAGCTTTTTTCTTTCCCTCTCAGACCCATTTTACTGGAGATCGTCAAGGGACCTGTGGCCACTTTGCTGTAAAGGACTAGCCTGGTCCCAGATCTGTTTGTGCTTTTTTGCCAACTCCTATGGTCCTTTTCACACCAATGACTATAGTGGATAGTGGCTGGTAAAATGGTACAAACAGATCTGGGACCAGTCACACATATGCATGGGGTTTTCCCTCTTAATATACATTCTGTGTGTGTCCATCATCCTCACACAGTCAATTTTCATCCGTAGAATTCAAGTAACAAACAATAGTTTGTGTGTAATTCAAACCCTGATGTATTGTTGTAATCCCAGCAAGGCAGTGTTCCCAAACGGTTGCAGATGTGACTGACTGTGCCCTCCTGGCCTTGTGGTTGGCAGCAGCCATCCAGTCTTTTCCCCGGCAGATTTGGATAGAAGAATGGGGTATTAGAAGAATATCAGTGTGGGAACATTTGATACCAAACTACTGTAGGTGCGTAAAACATAGGGAGGGAGACATATATGTGTTTTGACACAGTATAACAACAATTTGATTTAAAATGTAATTCAATGTGGACACAGTCGTATTAGAGCATTTCAGACTGGAGGGTTTTGAGAGACTATTCTGTTTCCTGTTTATTAACAGATTGAGAGTCATTACAGTTATAAGAAAACACTAACAAAGAACCCACCTGTGTGTTTTCCTGTAGGCTGACTCCCTGATACCCTCACTATACAGCAGTCTACACAACACCAACACCACCATCATCATCACCATCATCACCACCACAACCATCATCATCAACACCACCACCATCATCACCATCATCAACACCACCATCATCATCACCACCATCAACACCACCACCACCACCATCATCACCATCCTCACCACCACAACCATCATCATCAACACCACCACCATCACCACCACAACCATCATCAACACCACCATCCCAAACATCATCACCATCAACACCACCATGAACCCCACCACCATCATCACAACCACCATCAACACAACCACCATCATCATCACCATCAACACCACCACCATCATCACCACCACAACCATCATCAACACCACCATCCCAAACATCATCACCATCAACACCACCATGAACCCCACCACCATCATCACAACCACCATCAACACAACCACCATCATCATCACCATCAACACCACCACCATCATCACCACCACAACCATCATCAACACCACCATCCCAAACATCATCACCATCAACACCACCATCAACCCCACCACCATCATCACAACCACCATCATCACAACCACCATCAACACAACCACCATCATCAACACCACAATCACCACCACCACCACCATCCCCACCACCACCACCATCCCCACCCCCACCACCATCATCACCCCCACCACCATCATCACCCCCACCACCATCAACACCACCATCATCACCACCACCATCATCACCACCACCATCACCATCATCACCACCATCAACACCACCATCATCACCATCAACACCACCATCATCACCATCACCATCATCACCACCATCAACACCACCATCAACACCACCACCACCATCATCAACACCACCATCCCCATCATCACCACCACCATCATCATCACCACCATCATCATCACCACCATCATCATCATCACCACCAACACCACCCCAACCATCATCATCACCACCACCATCATCATCAACATCACCATCATCAATACCACCATCACCACCATCCCCATCATCACCACCACCATCCCCACCACCATCATCACCACCACCATCCCCACCATCAACACCACCATCATCATCAACACCACCATCACCATCATCACCACCCCCATCATCACCACCACCAACCACCGTCATCACCACCATCAAAACCACCATCCCTATCATCACCTCCACCATCCCCACCACCATCATCACCACCCCCATCATCACCACCACCATCCCCACCATCATCACCACCATCAAAACCACGATCAACACCACCATCCCCACCACCATCATCATCACCACCATCAACACCACCATCCCCATCATCATCCCCACCATCATCACCACCACCATCATCATCATCACCACCATCATCACCACCACAACCACCACCAAAACCATCACCATCACAACCACCATCATCAACACCATCATCACCACCACCATCAACACCATCAACACCACCACCACCATCAAAACCATCATCACCATCACAACCACCATCATCACCACCACCATCATCATCATCACCACCATCATCACCACCATCAACACCACCATCATCACCACCATCAACACCACCATCCCCATCATCATCACCACCATCACCACCACCATCATCACCATCAACACCACCATCCCCATCATCATCACCACCATCACCACCACCATCATCATCACCACCATCAACACCACCATCCCTACCATCACCACCACCATCACCACCACCATCATCATCATCACCACCATCATCATCATCATCACCACCATCATCACCACCACCATCAACACCATCACCACCATCATCATCACCATCCCCACCATCATCATCACCATCATCACCACTCTGTACAACTTGTTCTGTACGCTTTTAACTTCATTTTCTAATGACACTGAAACTTTTAAAATTAGTAATGTATTGTGTTTGTTTATTTATGTAACATATCTTTGTGTGTTAAAAATGCAGGGTAATGAAACTGTGGCTGTAGACAGTGTTTCTAAAATGATTTCCTACTCGACAGAAATGTAAATGTGTGTGTGTGTATCTTGTCTGAAATTCCTAGATGTTAAGTAATTGATTTCTCAATTTATAAATAAATTAATAAAATACGCTTCTCATTATTTATTTGCATTCGACAGTTTAACTTACAGTAAAACTAATAGCGTAAATAGATTCACCATTGATCTTCATGATTATCATTTCTGTCTCCTTCTGTAACTCTCTCTGCAGAAACATGATGATCAGTATGGCCAAGTGATCAGGTGAAAAGTTTACATCACTGATGTTTCAGTGAAAACACTCGCAAAGGCCTAATGCACTATTGCGCCAGGCACACTGCAGAAACTCCAGAGGGTCTCTTTTTTTCCTAGCCACCGTGCTTCTACACCTGCATCGCTTGCTGTTTGGGGTTTTAGGCTGGGTTTCTGTACAGCACTTTGAGATATCAGCTGATGTACGAAGGGCTATATAAATACATTTGATTTGATTCCACCACTGAAAATGTACTGAAGCACGTCACGGGGTACTGTTAAGATCTTGCTGCATTCATCTCTCCCCCCCATCGACCTCTTCAACTCTTTCGAGCACCAATAAAAGTACACAAAGGATATTGTTTCCTGATGAATGAAAATGTGTGCGTGAACAGCTCTATCCTTTGTGCCAGGTCTGAAGGTGCCCACATTGGCATACATATCTGCTTCAATATCCATGACCTTCGTTGCATTGAGGTTTTGGCTAGATTATGGAGACGTAATTTATAGATCGGCAGGTGAGGGTGCTCTCGAGCGGCTAGATGTTCTTTACCATTCGGCCATCAGATTTGCCACCGATGCTCCTTATAGGACACATCACTGCACACTATACTCCTCTGTAACCTGGTCATCTCTGTATACCCGTCGCAAGACCCACTGGTTGTTGCTTATTTAGAAAACCCTCTTAGGCCTCACTCCCCCCTATCTGAGATATCTACTGCAGCCCTCATCCTCCACATACAACACCCATTCTGCCAGTCACATTCTGTTAAAGTTCCCCAAAGCACACACATCCCTGGGTCGCTCCTCTTTTCAGTTCGCTGCAGCTAGAGACTGGAACGAGCTGCATCAAACACTCAAACTGGACCGTCTTATCTCCATCTCTTCATTCAAAGACTCAATCATGGACACTCTCTTACTGACAGTTGTGGCTGCTTCTCATGCTGTATTGTTGTCTCTACCGTCTTGCCCTTTGTCCTGTTGTCTGTGGCCAATAATGTTTGTACCATGTTTTGTGCTGCTGCCATGTTGTGTTGCTACCGTGCTATGTTGTTATGTTGTGTTGCTACCATGCTATGTTGTCATGTTGTGTTGCTACCATGCTATGTTTTCTTAGGTCTGTCTTTATGTAATGTTATGGTCTCTCTCAAATCAAACTATTTGTCACATGCGCCGAATACAACACGTGTAGACTTTACCGTGAAATGCTTACTTTACAAGCCCTTAACCAACAGTGCAGTTCAAGAAGAGTTAAGAAAATATTTACCATGTAGGTGGCGGTGAAGTGGCTGACTGTCCTCTCTTGTTGTGATGTGTGTTTTGTCCTATATTTGTATTTTATTTTTAATCCCAGCCCCTGTACCAGCAGGAGGCCTTTTGCCTTCTGGAAGGCCGTCATTGTAAATAAGAATTTGTTCTTAACTGACTTGCCTAGTTAAATAAAGGTTAAATAAATATTGTCCTGAGCTCACTTCGACACCCTTAACGGGCTCAAATACAGTAACTTCCACTGTTACTTCAGCTAGGTTTACACTAGTGTTTGCTCCCTGTACTGCCCTGGTCTCTGTTTGCTCCCTGTACTGCCCTGGTCTCTGTTTGCTCCCTGTACTGCCCTGGTCTCTGTTTGCTCCCTGTACTGCCCTGGTCTCTGTTTGCTCCCTGTACTGCCCTGGTCTCTGTGACTTACTGTGACTGATGCTGCTTTGTATGTCCACAGTGGCGATTTTAGCATGCAAATCTTGGTGGGGCAAAAAATAAAAAATACTAATATGCATGTCAGCAACACAACACTAAACAATACATGAATTGCACTATAAAGGTGACAAAAAGTGCCCAAAAACTGTTAGGACCTACATAAAGCTGTCCCAACAGCAGAGTCCAAACATATCAGTCCCAACATCTTACCACTGCTACTCCTGGTTATTAGCAGAGCCTTGTCTGGCAGCGAAACAGTTAATTCAGGCTCATTTACTGCCTTTTAAGAAAACATAGCTGATATGGCTGACTTGCTTAAACAAATGTGGTTTCTACTGACAATTGAGATGTACAAACTATGGCATAATGGGATGACGAGTGGATAAGAGGCAATCCGTAATTCCGATTAACACATTAATGAGCGAGCTAGGACGGCCGTACAGTAGTCAATATAACTATTTGTTCAGCACTTTTTGAAATGTACAGCGACAGAATTCAGAACTTGGACCGTTCTTACAGTATTCTCCCTGTACAATAAGTCAGAACCGCAGGATAAATAAAGGGGGCATTTAAGCAGACAATGAAAGCTCTTACAATATTTGATGATTACATTTCCTTAAAACAGGTTATAGGCAACATGTGCACCACCAAGTCAGAACAGTAGTCGAAATTAAGAGCGGAAAAGGGACCAAATTATTAGGGTGAGGCACATGAGCTACTAACAGCTTACCACACAACATACACTTAGTATTACTTTCTTAGCTAAAGTATACATATCTCCCTGGCATATTACATAATGTATGCATCAGCATACAAGACATTCTGAACTCGCCGTGTTTTGCTTGTGCTGCACGGCGGTCCTTCGCGGGTAAATTTTGTCGTCAAACTTTGTCATCAAAGTCTGGCATTCTCAGGATTTATGGTGTTTTCAAGACAACTGGGAACTCGGGGAAAAAAACAAGGTCGAATCATGATGGCGTCAGTGATCTTCAGGTCGGAGCTCCCGACTTGCAATTTCGAGTTGGATGACCGTTCAAAACGTATTTTCCCAGTCGGCGCTAGTTTTTTTCCCCAAGTTCCCAGTTGTCTTGAACTCACTGAAGTCAGATTTCCCAGTTCTGAGTTTCCAGTTGTTTTGAGCGAGGCAGAAGTCATGCTGGATTGACAGCATGGCCAATGTTGAATGTTTATCCTTTTAAGCTTTGAAAAGAGACCCTTTAAACCCAGACTTGGGACCACACATCCACTCCACTGAATAGCAGGCTAGTGATTGCATTGCAATGCTTGCAGTTAGCCACCTATTGTTGAATTTGTGATTTCTAACTCGTTGTGTAATGTTTATGTCCAATGGCCGATGAGCACTTCATATGACAAGATTTATTTTCCGCTGGCTCCCCCATCACCACATAAAGCACTGAGCTAGGCTGAAACACCTGCATTTTGGAGCTGCCTTACTCAAGAAAACAAAAAAGAGACTAAGTTTGTATGCGGCTTTATTAACGCAATTATTTTTTTTTACATTGTTTGCAAACTGATATGTGACACGTATTAATGTCAAAATATCATGCAAAACAAGCAACACTCACAAAAATAAATATATATTTAGCTCTGCCCCACCTGCCCTGAATGACGGGTCGCCACTGTATGTCCATAGCATTGTGTGAGAAAAACAAAGGGACACAATAAGTACAATTTCTTACATATGGCTCTGAGGCCAGCCTGGATAATAGGCAATAATCCTTGTTACGTGTGTCCCCAACATTCCTAAGTACATAGTCTACCTCCATGTATTTGTACCGTGTTGTACCAAAGAGTATCTATTATATTGACAAGATGGTCGACGGACCGCTCTAACAATGGAAATACATATCTGCAAAGGCGAAAGGAAGGCGGGAAGAGACGAGATCAGGTGGGAAATGTTTTGCCAATGAGAGGGCAGATACGCATGTGAACAACGGGTCACAACTCAGTACATTCGAAACCTAGGCGTTATGGAACTTAATATTCAATCAAATAAGTCTCACCTATCAAACTAGAAATCTACTTTTAGTTTGACCAAATTCGACTCTCTCTCATTGCCCCCAATACAATAACTCCTCACTTGGTATGCTTAAATGTTTATTTTCGCGCGGACAGATTTTAGGCGAAGTCAACCCTCTCGCTTCGCCTCTTTATCTCTGTTTGTACTTTAGATTCGACAGCGCGTGGCTGAGTGTCCCCGCCCTTCAGCAATCAGATTTTACAATCACGAGGGGAACATGGAGCACGGAGACTTCAATTTCCTGCTGGCTACCGATTCATACAAGGTGAGTGCCATTATACACTGGGTTTACGCACTAGTTAGCGACAGTAGTATACCTAGGACTATGTCTCGTGAAATTATGTCTTAAGTGTGTGGTGGTTCTAATTGATTGTAATTATATTTGAAGGTATAATGCAAGAACAGCCAGCTAAGCCAACTCGTCTATGATAAACATACCATTTCTTGCTATAACGTTACAATAGCTACAGTATTATATCTGAGTTATATGGTCGCCTTCTATGGTCACCTGAAGTCTGAATAATATTATAAGAGCCCATTATATTGAAAGTTAAAATAATGGTATCTCTTCATCAGAAATGAAAATGAAAGTAATTCCTATAGCTTTCTGTTTACAGTGAAACATGAACATAACAAGCTGCAATAAGTCATTGAACCCAGCCCAGATCAACATTTTATCTGTGTGTTTAAAAAATATATATTCTTTAGTGTTTTTCTTGCCATGTCTTTTAACATAGTGGCAGTAGTACGTTTAATTAATGTCATCAGTGGTGGAAAGTAAAGGTAAAGATACCTTAATAGAAAATGACTCAAGTAAAAGTGAAAGTCACCCAGTAAAATACTACTTGAGTAAAATTCTAAAAGTATTTGGTTTTAAATATACTTAATTATCAAAAGTAAATGTTATTGCTAAAATATACTTAAGTATCAAAAGTAAAATTATAAAATAATGTCATATTCCTTATATTAAGCAAACCAGACGGCACCATTTACATTTTACTTTTTTTTACGGATGGCTTGGGGCAGGCATGTAGACATAATTTACAAATGAATCATGTGTTTAGTGAGTCTGCCAGATCAGAGGCAGTAGGGATGACCAGGGATGTTCTCTTGATAAGTGTGTGAATTAGACCATTTTCCTGCATTCAAAATGTAACGCATACTTTTGGGTGTCAGGGAAAATGTATGGAGTAAAAAGTACATCATTTCCTTTAGGAATGTAGTGAAGTAAATGTAAAAGTTGTCAAAAATATAAACAGTAAAGTACAGATACCCCCAAAAACAGCTAAATAGTACTTTCAAGTATTTTTTATTTAAGTACTTTGTCATATTAAAAGTAAAGGATCCGGCTGCAGATGCACCTTGCTACAGTGTATCCTTGTAATAAATCACAGTACTAGCAGGAACCACACCCAGCCACATAGCTTATAGATATGGTGATACACTGGTATGACCTGATGTTGGCTATAATTGTTATAGTTGATGAACCATATGCTCCGATAGATTATTCAATATCCATTTAGACTTGTTGCCATTTGAGGACAAGGATTTAATCTGCCCTTGGATTTCAAGGCCTGATATGCTGACAGTACTGTTGAGTTGTTCTGTTTTAGAGCTGCCACAGACGTCACCAACTGGGAGGGCCTTAATGAGAAGTTTATTTCCAAAAACAATCACTTTTTATTGATGCCCGTTAGATAGAAGTTGGCTTGGCAACAGAATTATTAATATAAACTACTCGAACTGAAACTACTGAAAGAAGATCTTCTACTTTTTTTGAAGGGATTAAAGGATAAGTGTCCAGACAGCGATTCACTTCCTCATCCTCGTTGTGTAGTATTGGGGCCTCCGCAAAAAAAACATGAACAAAGACTCCACAAACAACCAACGTCATTTTAGAAACGGCAAAGCTCTCAGTATAGTGATGCAGACAGTTTTGTCGTTCCCATATTTATCCCCAACGTTATATTCCATTTAGTTTAGACACGAGCGATACCTCTCCGTCCATTCTTCTGTTATATTTCTGACAAAATAAAGGAAACACTTGAGTAAATGAAGAATACAAAGTATACTGAAAGTATGCTGTTCTGGCGGCTTGTGGTGGCCCAACGTGCTATTAAGACACTTTATATAGTTGTTTCTGTTATTTTGGCAGTTACCTGTAGCAGCAGGCTACACTGTGAATGGAACAGCTGGATAGGGGAAACGTGTTGGGCAAAAGGGATTATAACATTGCGGATAAAGTTCGGAATTACACAATTTCATGTGTACAACATCTAAAGCCGTTGCCGTTGTAACAAGGACGTATTCATGGTGTTTTGGAGCATGTTATTCGTGGGGTCCCCACACTACACAACGAGGAAGTGATTTGCTGTTTGGGGTAAGTTTCTTAAAAACATTTCAAATCACAAAAAAGGTGTCTGGGCCTTTCTATATATATATATATATTTTTTTAAATGATTGTTAAAAAAGGATACTTCTCCTTTAAGAAGTGAACACAATGGTCTCCACAGTTCACCGCATTTACAATAAATGCTGTTGCTTTTGGAGCTGCTGGTCAGAAACAAGTAGCTTTGGAGAGAACACCTCTTTGACTACCTTGGCATTATGCTGCATATATTATAAATAGCATGCAGACAGTTTGTTTGGCATACAGGTGTATGCTATTAATTATTTTCTCACAGCAGGAAAATAATCCTGCAGCAACAGGAAATGTGAATTATTGTGTGGATTATAATTAATGGACAATTTAGTAGGGGTTGATACATTTTTAGTTAGGGCAAATCAAGTCGTAATTTTTCAAGTGGAAATTACAAGCCTTTAGAAGCCTTTTTAAACATTGAATATACACTACAAGTTTGCATTTCCAAATTCCCTGCAACAACTGGGTGATCAAATTAAGATCCTACATCTGTACTATCACAAAGACTTCACCAACAAGAATGGTCATGTTGTCAATAGTTTTTAGTTCCTATCTTGCATTTGTTTATGCTTTTGTTTTTGACAGTACTCAGTCAGGTCCCACAGAGCAGGAGCAGAGTACGTCAGAGACCGGGTATAACTGGGTGACATTTAGAGTTTAAATTCATCGGGGTGAAGAGAAGGGTAGGACAGTTGCTGCCAGTGATACCAAAGGTCACTAGCACAGAGCATGCAGAGGAAGAGTGGGATGGTTATTTCATAAAACAAAAATATCATATCATCATCCCTGACAGTTTATTTAACCAACAGTATTTTTCTCCTGGGCAAAGGAGAAAATTGTACACACCTGTTGGAAACTGCAGATTTTTGATGACAAGTCCCCAAACAATCTCAGTAGCAAATATTTGCTTCCTGTTTCCTGTTTATTATACACCTGTAGAGATATCTGCATGTTTTCTTCTGACTGTAGATTTCTACAGAGTGTAAAGCAGATTGTAGGGACACTTGATGTTAAATGTGTGTGAGACCATGAAGGTTCAGTATTGTCAAATTAGTGAGGGATAAACGCTGACGTTCTGTACATTACCTTGGAGATAATGGACGACGTCCGCCTCGTCCCTTTGCAGAGTACATTTTTCCCAAGGTAATGTACAGAACGGAGGTGTTTATCCCACTTATACCACAGTTAACCAAAGAAAACATTTTTTTATTTTTTTATAAGCTAAATCATACTTTTCATTGCTAGAGATGCAACCCAGTTGTTCGATTAGTTTTATTTAATTTAACTAGTCAGTTAAGAACAAAACTCTTATTTACAATGACGGCCTATCCCGGCCAATTGTGTGCTACCCTATGGGACTCTCAATCACGGCCGGATTTGATGCAGCCTGGATTCGAACCAGGGACTGCAATGACGCCTCTAGCACTGCAGCATGCATTGTCTTAGACCGCTGCGCCACTCGGGAGCCCCGTTCTTCATCATTGGACCTGTGTTTACAATGTATCATATTTCAGATTGTGTGGTTGTTGGTTTAGCTTTCTGTAACTTTGTAGCAAGTACGGTCTGCATGTGTAGGGGCATATTGCATCATGATTGCAAGGTGTCCCGATATATTTTTCCAACTGTCCTGTTATCTGGTTTTAATGTCCATTCTAGAATGCTTTTCTAGCCAATCAGAAATGAGTATTCAACAACGCTGTGGTATAATTAAGCAATAAGGCCCGAGGGGGTGTGGTATGTGGCCAAAATACTATGGCTAAGGGCTAGTTCTAAAGCACGACGCAACGTGGAGTGCCTGGATACAGCCCTTGGCCATGGTATATTGGCCATATACCACAAACCCCAGAGGTGCCTTATTGCTATTATAAACTGTTTAGCAATGTAATTAGAGCAGTGTTTTGTCATATACGTGGTATACGGTCTGATATACCACATCTGTCAGCCAATCAGCATTCAGGGCTCGAATCACCCAGTTTATAATTGTCATTAACTGTATTTCTATAATCTAATTTCAGGTCACACATTACAAGCAGTACCCTCCCAACACCAGCAAGGTTTACTCCTACTTCGAGTGTCGGGCAAAGAAAACCGAATCCACTAAGATTCAGAAAGTGAAATATGATAAAACTGTATTTTATGGGCTTCAGTATATCCTTCATAAGTATCTGAAAGGTAAGACAAATATCATTCTTATTATTACTAAATTGACCATTTGGCTCGAAGGACCATGAAAAAGAGCAGCACCTAGTACACACCTTGTACAACACTAGTACATATCTAGTACACACCTAGTACAACACTAGTACACACCTAGTACAACACTAGTACACACCTAGTACAACACTAGTACACACCTAGTAAAACACTAGTACACACCTAGTACACACCTAGTACAACACTAGTACAACACTAGTACACACCTAGTACAACACTAGTACAACACTAGTACACACCTAGTACACACCTAGTACAACACTAGTACACACCAAGTACACACCTAGTACAACACTAGTACACACGTAGTACACACCAAGTACACACCACTAGTACACACCCCTAGTACACTCCTAGTACACTCCTAGTACACTCCTAGTACACTCCTAGTACACTCCTAGTACACCCCTAGTACACTCCTAGTACACTCCTAGTACACCACTTTTACAATTTATACTGTCTTATTCTTAACTTTTTTCAAATTTGGTCCCAGCTTCCTCTCACAATTACACGTTTTCCATCTTTCCCACATCCTTCATGTGTCGACCTCCCATATCGGTCATCTCTCACCTTCCCAGGGAAAGTGGTGACTCCACAGAAGATCACAGAAGCAAAGGAAGTTTACCGTGAACACTTTCAGGATGATGTGTTCAACGAAAAGGGCTGGGAGTACATACTGGAGGTATAAGGGCAGCAGATGGGTTTTTGTGTGTATTGCATGTTAAAGGAGCTACATGTAATATTATTGTTAATAGTTTAGATTTGTTTTTGTTTTTGTAAGGACTCTGCTTATAAATGTTCGTACTCTATCATAACCCAAAACCATCTATTGTTCTGTGGTCTAATCATGCTACAGTACGGATCCCTGATTTTATGTGTTTCAGAAGTATGACGGCCACCTGCCCATTGAAATCAAGGCTGTTCCTGAGGGTAGTGTGATCCCCAGGGGTAATGTCCTCTTCACCGTGGAGAGTACTGACCCAGAATGCTACTGGCTCACGAACTGGGTAGAGGTTAGTTAGAAAATTTTTGATTGCTTATTTCACTTTTGTTTATTATCTTTTTCACTTGCTTTGGCAATGTAAGCATATGTTTCCCATGCCGTTAAAGCCCTTTGAATTGAATTGAATTGAATGTTATATGGCTTCTTAGCCTGGTCCCAGATCTATCTTTGCTGTCTTGCCAACTCCTCATGTGACCATAGGAGTTGGCAAGAGGGCACAAACAGATCTGGGATCAGGCCTCTAGTCGGTGCCTAAACCGACCTTTTTCACTATTGACATTACCATAGCATCTTTGAGTCATGCTTCAGCACAGTTTCTATATCTGGTACATGTCCTTGGGATACAACGTCATTTGGACAGATGCATTGTGGTCTATTTATATCTTGCTCATGGTAAAAGGTGTCAGGGCTCCTTAATAAACAACAACATTAAGATGCAAGGCTTCTAAAAGAGCCTGGGGCCATACTTCAAAACATAAGCACGCATTTAAAGTATCCACCAATTTAAAATAGACTATTTACAATTGCATGTAACCTCACCAAGTGACAGTGATTACATCCTGGCACAACTTCTGCTTCAGCCTATCAAAGATATTAGATTTTCAATCCACCAACCAATGGCATTTTCTTAAAATATTTTGAACCTACAAACTCAAGGTTTACCATTGGTCTGTAACAAAATGTTGTTTGGCAATATTGCACTGATGCATCCTTTACTAGGCTACTTGAAGCAGGAAGCACCAGTGACTAGATCAATAAAAAAAAGTGGTCAGATGAAGCAGATGCTAAGCTACAGGACTGTTTTACTAGCACAGACTGGAATATGTTCCGCGATTCCTCTGATGGCATTGAGGAGTACACCACATCAGTCATAGGCTTCATCAATAAGTGCGTCGATGACGTCGTCCCCACAGTTACCGCACGTACATACCCCAACCAGAAGCCATGAATAATAGGCATCATCCGCACTGAGCTAAAGGCTAGAGCTGCCGCTTTCAAGGAGTGGGACTCTAACCCGGAAGTTTATAAGAAATCCCGCTATGCCCTCCGACGAACCATCAAACAGGCAAAGCGTTAATACAGGACTAAGATCAAATCCTACTACACTGGCTCTGACGCTTGTCGGATGTGGCAGGGCTTGCAAACCATTACAGACTACAAAAGGGAAGCACAGACGAGAGCTGCCCAGTGACACGAGCCTACCAGACAAGCGAAACTACTTCTATGCTCGCTTCAAGGCAAATAACACTGAAACATGCATGAGAGCACCAGCTGTTCCGGAAGACTGTGTGATCACACTCCGCAGCCGATGTAAGACCTTTAAACAGGTCAACATTCACAAGGCCTACCGACCCCCATTTTCAATCCCCCATATGTTTTTGGGGTAAATATATGTATCCATATACATACATACATACATACATACATACATACATACATACATACATACATACATACATACATACATACACTCCGGGATGCTGGCCTTCTAGGCAGAGTTGCAAAGAAAAAGCCATATCTCAGACTGGCCAATAAAAAGAAAAGATTAAGATGGGCAAAAGAACACAAACACTGGACAGAGGAACTCTGCTTAGAAGGCCAGCATCCCGGAGTCGCCTCTTCACTGTTGACGTTGAGACTGGTGTTTTGCGGGTCCTATTTAATAAAGCTGCTAGTTGAGGACTTGTGAGGCGTCTGTTTGTGAAGGGAGTAGTACACAGCGTTGTACGAGATCTTCAATTTCTTGGGAATTTCTCACATGGAATGCCTTCATTTCTCAGAACAAGACTAGACTGACGAGTTTCAGAAGAAAGGTCTTGTTACAGGCTCAAAATGGCCAGAAATCGAACCCACAGATGCTGACGCACCAGATACACAACTAGTCTAAATTGCTTCTTTAATCAACACAACAGTTTTCAGCTGTGCTAACATAATTGCAAAAGGGTTTTCTAATGATCAATTAGCCTTTTAAAATGATACACTTGGATTAGCTAATACAACGTGCCATTGGAACACAGGAGTGATGGTTGCTGATAATGGGCCTCTGTATGCCTATGTAGATATTCCATTGAAAATCAGCCGTTTCCAGCTACAGACAACATTAACAATGTCTACACTGTATTTCTGATCAATTTGATGTTATTTTAATGGCCAAAAATGTGCTTTTCTTTCAAAAACAAGGACATTTCTAAGTGACCCCAAACTTTTGAACGGTAGTGTACATATACACACTTTATTTTATTGTTTTACTTTATTATTCCCTGCAATCCCTACCACCCCTCCCCCAATTGGAGTAAACTAATAAACAATAACACTTAGGCTTCTACCTTCAGTTTATACATATTATACACATGTCACAGACACAATCTGTTTTACAATAGTTATATTTTGTTTGTTTTTATTCCTTCCTCTATTTCTGATGTCCATCCAGTTTGATTTCTATTTGTAACTGTGCTATTTCACAACATTTCTGAACCTATATACATTTTACAGACCCCGTATGTTTTACATTGGTTATCTTGTTGTTATTAGTCCCACCCTTCAGCTCCATTCAAACCCTCCCATCTATCTCTTAACACCATCCATTTTGGATTTCTAGCAGCCATATATTTTTCAACTGTGCTGTGATGCTTCACAAAAGTACTGAACCGTGCTATTCTCATAGCTTCTACAGTTTGTAAATTAAAGATAATCAATCAATAATATCATAATTATTTTAACGATGACTTTTCAAATAACCCAGTATTGCTATCTGCAGTGTTAGTTCTAGGTAAATGTTGCAATTCTTCAGCCATTCCTGGACCTGTGACCAAAAATGAGCTACATATGGACAGTACCAAAATAAATGATCTACTGACTCTGCTTCCTCGCAGCAAAATCTGCAGAGCTGGGAAGATTGTATCCCCCAATATATATAACATTCTATTGGTTGCAAGAATTTTCTATAATAATTTAAATTGAAAAATGTGAAGTTTTGAATCCGGCGTTGTTTTGCGTATCAATTCATAAACCATGTGCCATGGAATCGGTACATCGAAAATCTCTTCCCAACTATTTTGCAATTTATATGGCACAGCTGTCAATTTTTTGGTCCTTAAATTAAACGGGTATGTTTTTTTATTTATCACAATTTTCTTTAACCGTTTATGGTCTTTAATGCAGGGCCGACTGACAAGTCCCTCACTTTCTCCCCCTTCTACTTGCCTTTTCTGTTTTTATGGTAATGCTGCAATTAGTTGGTTGTAATTTTGGGTAGAGCAGACATTTCCATATGTCTGTGTTAGCTGCATGTGTGACATAACTCCACCAGTCCTATTTATGATATCATTTACAAAAAATGATATCATAATCAATTAGTATAGTTGAGTTTAACCACAATATTTGTTGTATTATTTGTTCTATCTTTTCAGGTGGATTAAACTGAAATTGCAACCAACTTTCTAAGGCTTGTTTAAAAAAATAACGATATTTTGGAGATTTCATTTTCAAACAACCGAAAGTGAGCAGTTGTAATCTGAATAAAGGGAAAAAGGCCATTCTTGAACATGGGGTGAGACATTCTTACTAATTTACTAGAGATCCATTTCGGATTTAAGTATAACTTTTGTATGACTGATGCCTTTAGTGAGAAGTCTAATGCTTTAATATTTAATCATTTCTACCCTCCGAATTCATATTTGTTATATATAGTGTTTTTTAACCGTGATTTCGAGTCCACCTCGCATCAAGCTTTTTTGTTGAGGAAAAAACAGTTTAATGCCGGTCCTTGATGCTCGATTCAAAATGCATGTGACAAAGTGGATTATTATAATAATGCAGGCAATGCGTGCTTCTACACCTGCATTGCTTGCTGTTTGGGGTTTTAGGCTGGGTTTCTGTACAGCACTTTGAGATATCAGCTGATGTAAGAAGCGCTATATAAATACATTTGATTTCATTTGAATAGCAGTGTGTTTGTGTGCAAGGATTACATTTAATTCCTTTTTCATTTTCAAGCTGTAGGCTACGTCCCTTTCCAACACACACATTTCTACATTTCATTTCATCTGAGATTCGAACCCTTGCCACAATCTGCGACAATTACATGGACTATGCACTTCACACAGGGAGCAATTTGACCAGTCAGTCAAATACACGTTATAGCCTAGTTGCTTTGATGATCAGAACGTGCTGTTGGACTGAGGTATGTTAAGGACGCTTCCATGAACGAGTGTTGGAACACGTCCAACTACGTCTACGATTTTAATTGGCTGCAGAAGTTGTGCCAGGATGTAATCACTGCTACCCGGTGAGGTTAGCAAAAGGCTAACATGTGCCATTTTATCTGATGGGACCAGCTAAAATTTCAATTTATGTCACATGCAAATAAATCGACTAGTTTTAATTAGCTGATATGCATTTTGTGCGTGTGAACTTGTTTAATTTTAAATTCTTGCTTATGTTCGCAAGTATGGTCCACCTGTAAGTGCTTGATTTGTATTTATCTATACATGTTGTATAGTAGGTAGCGCTGATTCATGTCCATGATGTACTAAAGAGACTACTTTCCCCAGCATCACCAACGCTTTCCTCTCTTCCTCTCTCAGACCATACTGGTATAGATCTGGTAGCCCATCACAGAAGCCGCTAACCTCCTCTCTTCTTCTCCTTCTCTACCAGACTGTTTACACCGCTAACCTCCTCTCTTCTCCTCTCTACTTTCCCCAGCATCACCAACGCTTTCCTCTCTTCCTCTCTCAGACCATACTGGTATAGATCTGGTAGCCCATCACAGAAGCCGCTAACCTCCTCTCTTCTTCTCCTTCTCTACCAGACTGTTTACACCGCTAACCTCCTCTCTTCTCCTCCTTCTCCACCAGACCGTTTACACCACTAACCTCCTCTCTTCTCCTCCTTCTCTACCAGACCGTTTACACCACTAACCTCCTCTCTTCTCCTCCTTCTCTACCAGACCGTTTACACCACTAACCTCCTCTCTTCTCCTCCTTCTCTACCAGATTGTTTACACCACTAACCTCCTCTCTTCTTCTCCTTCTCTACCAGACCATTTACACCACTAACCTCCTCTCTTCTCCTCCTTCTCCACCAGACCGTTTACACCGCTAACCTCCTCTCTTCTCCTCCTTCTCCACCAGACCGTTTACACCACTAACCTCCTCTCTTCTCCTCCTTCTCTACCAGACCGTTTACACCACTCACCTCCTCTCTTCTCCTCCTTCTCTACCAGATTGTTTACACCACTCACCTCCTCTCTTCTCCTCCTTCTCTACCAGATTGTTTACACCACTAACCTCCTCTCTTCTCCTCCTTCTCTACTAGATTGTTTACACCACTAACCTCCTCTCTTCTCCTCCTTCTCTACCAGACCATTTACACCGCTAACCTCCTCTCTTCTCCTCCTTCTCCACCAGACCGTTTACACCACTAACCTCCTCTCTTCTCCTCCTTCTCTACCAGACCATTTACACCGCTAACCTCCTCTCTTCTCCTCCTTCTCCACCAGACCGTTTACACCACTAACCTCCTCTCTTCTCCTCCTTCTCTACCAGACCATTTACACCGCTAACCTCCTCTCTTCTCCTCCTTCTCCACCAGACCGTTTACACCACTAACCTCCTCTCTTCTCCTCCTTCTCTACCAGACCGTTTACACCACTAACCTCCTCTCTTCTCCTCCTTCTCCACCAGACCGTTTACACCACTAACCTCCTCTCTTCTTCTCCTTCTCTACCAGATTGTTTACACCACTAACCTCCTCTCTTCTCCTCCTTCTCTACCAGACCGTTTACACCACTAACCTCCTCTCTTCTCCTCCTTCTCTACCAGACCGTTTACACCACTAACCTCCTCTCTTCTCCTCCTTCTCTACCAGATTGTTTACACCACTAACCTGCTCTCTTCTTCTCCTTATCTACCAGATTGTTTACACCACTAACCTCCTCTCTTCTCCTCCTTCTCTACTAGATTGTTTACACCACTAACCTCCTCTCTTCTCCTCCTTCTCTACCAGACCGTTTACACCACTAACCTCCTCTCTTCTCCTCCTTCTCTACCAGATTGTTTACACCACTAACCTGCTCTCTTCTTCTCCTTCTCTACCAGATTGTTTACACCACTAACCTCCTCTCTTCTTCTCCTTCTCTACCAGATTGTTTACACCACTAACCTCCTCTCTTCTTCTCCTTATCTACCAGATTGTTTACACCACTAACCTCCTCTCTTCTCCTCCTTCTCTACCAGATTGTTTACACCACTAACCTCCTCTCTTCTTCTCCTTCTCTACCAGATTGTTTACACCACTCACCTCCTCTCTTCTTCTTCCTAACAGACGATCCTGGTGCAGATCTGGTACCCCATCACAGTAGCTACTAACTCCAGAGAGCAGAAGAAGATCCTAGCCAGGTATCTACTGGAGACATCAGGGAACCTGGACAAACTGGAGTATAAGCTGCATGACTTTGGCTACAGGGGAGTCTCATCGCAAGAGGTACTTACTGTAATTGATGATAATTATGATAAATGTGTTTTGATTCATCATACTGTGCATACGACATACATGGATCACATAATACAGCAGGTCAACCTGGGGTCAAACAAAGGCCCTTTCCCAAACCTTTCCTCAGCCGTTCCATGTATTTGATCTATTCAGTCAGGTGGGCTAACTCAGGGCTAAAACAAAATTGTAAAATGTCTCAGGGTCCCAGAGTAAAAGTTTGAGAAACACTACTCTACGCCAAGGTTTCCCAAACTTAGTCCTGGGCTTTGATTATTTGAATCAGCTGTGTAGTGTTAGGGGGGGGGAAGTTCACCCAAGGGGGGCCCAGGACCAAGTTTGGGAACCTTCCACTTCTCAACACTTTGGGTGCGTTCATAAATACCCTCGCTATCTACTCCCATTTCAGAGCGCAGAATTTTATTTTAAATATATTCTTTATTTAGCTAGGCAAGTCAGTTAAGAACAAATTCTTATTTACAATGACAGCCTACTGGGGAACAGTGGGTTAATTCAGGGGCAGAACGACAGATTTTTACAACAGATTGTCAGCTCGGGGATTCTTTCCAGCAACCTTTCAGTTACTGGCCCAACGCTCTAACCACTAGCCTACCTGCCACCCCAAAATAACGGATTCATTTTTTAACGTGCAACACCCATTGAATATGACCGGTGTTATATGTCAAAAACGTTATTAAATTGTTGCCAGCAGCACAGTTACAGTCACTGACGCCCTAGACAACATGAAAACAGTCTAACCAGCTCTGCTAGGGAGAGTAAAATGGTCAGAGTGAGGTGTTCTCTCATTTGTGTCTGGAAGTAGCTAGAAAGCTAGCCAACGTTAGCCAGTTAGCTTGGGTGCTTGACTGCCGTTGTGAGGTCAGAACACTCGGATCAGCCCTACTCCTCGACCAGAGCTTCCAGTGTTCTGAACGCTCTGAGAGCAAAACACTCAATGTACGAACGGACAATCTGACAACACCCTGAGTTTACTAACGCCCAGAGCACACTCTAAGCACACTCTGGCACTCCATAGTGAATTTATGAACACACCCTTTGTAATCAAAAAACCTGTTCAGTTTCTCATCTTCTATACATACACCATTAGTACACAGCCGTACTATTTAGTTGTTCCTGTCACGTGATGTTTTTGTCTGGTTTCAGACTGCTGGCATCGGAGCATCTGCCCACCTGGTGAACTTTAAAGGCACAGACACGGTGGCTGGTATCTGTGTCATTAAGAAGTACTACGGCACCAAAGACCCTGTGCCCGGCTTCTCTGTGCCAGCTGCAGAGCACAGGTAACACAGAGACACAGGTAGACACAGCGGGTAGAGCACAGTTAGCACAGATTAGAGCTAAAGCAAGCAATCACACTGTAGAAATTGACTGATTTTTGTATGTACATGGCTGTCGACAAGTCAGTTTAACTTTTTAATTCATTCCAGAGAACTCATCTACTCTCACTATCATTTTCAAAGCATGATATCTAGCTCCCTCTTCTGGGTTTTGTATTGTACTACTGTTCCTCTGTGTTTCTCAAACCCATTTAAGTCACGCTTTGGTTTAAGTGATTTCTTGCTCTACCAAATATACTGTATTGCTTACCAACGGATAAATATATTATTACCAGCACCATCACCGCCTGGGGTAAGGACCACGAGAGAGATGCCTTTGAGCACATTGTGAGGCAGTTCCCCAACGTGCCCGTGTCCATCGTCAGCGACAGCTATGATATCTACAACGCCTGTGAGAAGATATGGGGAGAGGACCTCAGGAGCCTCATCGAGTCCCGCAGCGCTGACGCACCCTTGGTCATCAGGCCAGACTCAGGAGACCCATTAGATACGGTCCTCAAGGTAAAGAAGGATAAATCATCACCTAGTGTTTGTAGTTTACAACAGTCCATTGGTGGTGGAAACACATTGATGAACCATCGGTTCTGGTTCTGTTTAGTTCTCTTTTTGGCCTCGTTTTTTCCGGGTTTTAATGGAGAAAGGGGATGAGTCTCACTGGCAGTATCACTGGCACTGTGTAGGACCAGTATGATGTTAGTCTTCTGACTACAGCTCATTATAAAATACATTCAAATCTTTAAAGAGAGAGTAGGACTATGAACATGCCTCCCACCATCTTGCTGATTCCAAGGTGTTGGAGATTTTAGGGAGGAAGTTCTGCACCACAGAGAACAGCAAAGGATACAAGGTGCTACCCCCTTACATCCGAGTCATCCAGGGGGATGGTGTGGACATCAACACTCTGCAGGAGGTAGGTTCACTGTACTCACCCGCCTACCTGAGCCTCCTACCTTCTTAACCTCTTACCCAGTGGTGTCCAATCGTATCTGTTGTCCCAAGGTTTTATTGTAACCAGTCAGCCACACACTTGATTCAACTAATCACTGTCTTGACTGGAGACTAGGATTAGTTGAATCCGTTGTGTGACTTACTTGTTAGAAGCTTTGAACCACTCCGGGCTTTTCCGGGTAAGATTGGAATGGAATCCACTGCTTTTAAATGAATAGTATAAGTAGGGCTTGGTTCAGTAAAATGACCTTGAACTCACCCCTCGGGTATTCTGTCGTTTTTTTCCCAGATCGTGGCGGGGATGAAGAAACACAGGTGGAGTGTAGAGAACGTGGGCTTTGGGTCGGGCGGTGCCCTACTCCAAAAACTGACCCGGGACCTGCTCAGCTGCTGCTTCAAGTGTAGCTTTGTGGTGACCAACGGACTGGGGGTGAGTCAGTGAACGTCCAGTCATTTTCACGAGATGACATTGTTGTAAAATTCATGTCTCTTTCTCAATTCCTTGTGTCCTCTCTCTCCTTGCTTCCTTCCGAAAAAGCAAGAGACAGGGAGACGGAGAGACAGAGAGAGAGAGAGGGAGGGAGAGAGAGAGAGAGAGAGAGAGAGGGAGGGAGAGAGAGACAGAGAGAGAGAGAGAGAGAGATCCAGGGTCCCTCCCCTCGGTTCTTCTCATCCAATAATTTTTTGAGGAGGCTAGGAGAGGAGGAGAGGAAAGATGAATTGGGAAAGAGCCCAAGTCTTTGTTAATACTTTATATAAAGCTGCTCTAATTCCTGTGTAATAACACTGTAATTCGTTACTATTGTAGTGGGCAATATCTTATATGTAAGCATGTTATATATACATCACATAGCGATCTGTAATAAACACTAAGACTATCAATATGAACGGTTTGACTCCATAAGATAAAGAGCAACATGTAAGAACAATAGCGTTAAATCATGTATTATACATTTAGCTGACTAAGGTCAAGGAATGGTCATAAGAATGGAATTCTAAATACAAGTGTATTTAATAAAATATCATTCACTGTTATCATTCACGTTGTAAAATGAATGATAACATTATATAGCTTAAGTTACAAAGCATTAACAAGCATTACAAGGCATTATTCTAAACATGGTCAAAGAGAGAGAGATGAAGAAACCCTGGCTTGTGCCATGGCCCAAAGCTCACAGGAGGGAGGGAGGGAGGGGGAGAGAGAGAGAGAGAGAGAGAGAGAGAGAGAGAGAGAGAGAGAGAGAGAGAGAGGGAGGGGGAGAGAGAGAGAGAGAGAGAGAGAGAGAGAGAGAGAGAGAGAGAGAGAGAGAGAGAGAGAGAGAGAGAGAGAGAGAGAGGGAGGGAGGGGGAGAGAGAGAGAGAGAGAGAGAGAGAGAGAGAGAGAGAGAGAGAGAGAGACAGAGACAGAGAGAGAGGGAGACAGAGAGAGAGGGAGACAGAGAGAGAGGGAGACAGAGAGAGAGGGAGACAGAGAGAGAGGGAGACAGAGAGAGAGAGAGAGGGAGACAGAGAGAGAGACAGAGAGAGAGACAGAGAGAGAGAGAGAGGGAGACAGAGAGAGAGAGAGAGAGAGGGAGAGTACTGTAGGTATATATCACCAGTGCAGGGCAGGAACACTTAAGAGACAGAGACAATGAATCTTAGACCCTTTGTAACATCTGAGTTGTTTGGATTCAAAATCTGTTGTTGACCAATAGTATTACTGTAAAGTTAACCTCCAATCAGATATCAGACCTACATGATGTAATCACAACAGATCGGATGGCTCAGATGACCGTGTCAGCAGTAACGTAGCAGGCGTAAAAGAAAGCTACAGCAAACTTAATACTGGGAGATTTGTAAACTTTTAAAACCATGACTAGAGAGAAGAAGAAAAATTTGAATGGTAGATCTTGGCTTGCATTTTGACTCTGGACTCAGGAAGTGATCTGGACTGAGAAAGTGATCTGGACTCAGGAAGTGATCTGGACTCAGGAAGTGATCTGGACTCAGGAAGTGATCTGGTGACCACTGTTGTATTATGTTCTTTTGATTACAGCTGAATGTGTTCAAGGACCCTGTTGCTGACCCTAATAAAAGATCAAAGAAAGGTCGTCTGTCGCTCCACAGAACACCAACAGGAGATTTTGTGACACTGGAAGAAGGGAAGGGGGACCTGGAGGAATACGGTCCAGTAAGTCATTTAAACAAGTGGTCGTCCTTAAACCATAGATATAAGTATTTTTATTACTCTCTGAGGCTTGAACAGAAATAAATATTGGGACTAATATGGAGTTGTTTAAAAGTCATATTGGGGCAGCAGGTGGTTAGAGCATTGGGCCAGTAACCGAAAGGTTGTGGGATCAAATCCCTGAGCTGACAATTTAAAAAATCTGTCGTTCTGCCCCCTGAACAAGGCAGTTAACCCCACTGTTCGCTAATAGGCTGTCATTGTAAATAAGAATTTGTTCTTAACTGATTCGCCTGGTTAAATCATTTTAAAAAAGGTAAAGTTTTCTCTCGCTCTTCTTTCCCCAGGATCTGCTTCACACCGTTTTCAGAAATGGAGTGATACTGAAGACGTATACATTTGATGAGGTCAGAGACAACGCTAAGATCAGGGACTGTGATCTGGAAGAGTCTGTAGACTGAGGCCTATACATGTTCCAACATACTATGCAGAAAGGACTGGATCCCTTCTACCTCCCTGTACAGCACTGACCACCAAGGATGAGAATAAACAACACTTAACATTGTCCTGAGAGAGAGAGAGACAGAGAGAGAAAGAGACAGAGAGAGAGAGAGAGACTTAATTAGCACAATGATAAACATATATAAACTAAGAAATTATGTATTTTCTACATGTACTGTAGGATCATGTATGATTGAGAAATTATATAAAAATCACCTTTTATTGAGATGAATTCAACTTGAATCTTTTGATTTTATCATGTATGTTTTAAATTTCTCTGAAAGCCCATTTTATATCGTCTCTGTCTCTGGTTTGAAGTCGGGGAAGGCAGGCTTCCCTTCTGTGTTCACGAGCCATATGTCCAGGATATTCTCACATTTTCAAAAAATAATTTGTAAGAACTAAACGACCGTTTCCCTCCAGTTCATTGAAGATGGACAAATGATCCAGAAAAACATCAGGCAGATTATTTTCAAATGTTAAGGATAAACAACAAAATGACTTTTCCATCTAGATTTAAATGAGCCAGTTTATAAGGGGATAGTGTGTGTCATCAAAAGTAAAAGGCCAAATAGTCTTCAAAGTAACTAACGGTCTGTGAGGACTGCCGCTCACTCTTTTCAAGTATAAAGTTACGTTACTTGAACATACTAGCAGCAGTGTTGCCAACTTAGCGACTTTGTCGCTATATTTAGCGAGTATTCAGACCCCTCTAGCAACACATTTTCAAAAAAAGCGACTAGTGACTTTTTCTGGTGTTATTGGAGACTCTGACGTGAAAGTACGCATCGTTCTTACGCTTCTCAACGAGCAGCGGGTGCTGCCGTGGGCCCCGGTCCCAAAGCACTCACAGGCGGCCCAGTCCTCGAGCAGCAGTCAGAGCAGGAGATGTTCACCCCTCCGTGTCCAGACTGCAAATGAATCGCGCATGCGGGAAGCCGCCGCTGGCTAATCCCGCCCTGGTTTACATAATTTTTTAAATAATAATCTGAATTAGGGCCAGACTAGCTACCATAATCTCACATTGCCATTGACAGTTTGTTCTATTGTCTCTTTTTGGTCCATTTAGATTGTTAATGTAGATTGTATACAAAAAAATGTTGAAAATGTTATGGTTAAAAATGTTCATGTTTTACTGTGACTTGTTGTAGGCTCCTAAATGGACCATAAAGTTAAAAACCAAACCAAATCTAGAAAACTAAACAAAAAAATTAAATAAATAAAATAAAAAACCAGAGTGAGTGTCTCTTTTGGGTCACTTTTGCCGGTCCCAAGCCCAGATAAAGGAGGAGGGTTGGAAATGTGACATAAAAAAAAACAAGAATGACAGAAGAAAGTTCATTTGTAGTTCTAAACATATTTAGGGTGTTTTTTTACTCACTTTTTGTCTCCCACGACATTATTCCTCTCTCCTACAGCACCATCACAATTACATGCACATGGCCAATTATGCAAATTAGGCGATGACGTCATTTAGAGACTTCTAGCGACTTCAGGACAGCCAATAACTACTTTCCTTACTGAGGAGTTGGCAACACTGACTCGCAGTGGCAGGTAGCGTCTTTGTTTCCGTCTAGCAGCAGTAACAGCAGCAGGAATGGTAATGATGCCCCAACCTCGAGTAGATTTGGCGCTTGTTAAAGAACCGATTGTCTTCATCAAATTCTTGGAATCTTTTATTTGTTATTATCGATCATATTGACTGAATAGCAAACCGAGTTTTTCACGTTTTATCATCTGAATTTAAGTTTAACAGCGGCGCTTTCGCTTTTGGGAGCTGTAGTGGCCAAGGTTACTGGAATATATATTGTGTCCATTTCTTGTGGGGAGAAAACAAGAGAAACTTTGATTGAAGATTATATACCTGAAGGGATAAAGCTATCTGTATGTTATATTCATATATGTTACAGAGTGTAGCTAGTAGCCTCACCATAGTTTCTGCTGTCTTGCCAACTTGCACAATAAAGAGGAGTTGGAAAGACGAAATAAACAGATCTGGGACCAGGCTCATCAGGTTAATGGGTTTAGACCAAATTGCTTTGGTAAATGCTTAGTCCCAACCTGCTGTAGGCTTGTTTGAACAATACTGTTAATGTCCTCTAATGTATTTGTATACATTTGTTTTAGTTTCCTAGTAATTATTGTGCATTTGAATAGCCCTTTGAGGACTTGCATTCTATCGTCACCTGTCCTGTGCCCCCCCCCCAGGTTAAGGTGCCACTGGTGTAACCGTACTATACCAGAGACTCACCTGATTGGGGGCCTTTGCCTTCTCAGCTGAGTTCATTGTGAGCGTCACCATCATGGCCTTCATGTACCGTATGGGGACTGTACTATATGGTATGGGGACTGTACCGTATGGGGACTGTACTATATGGTATGGGGACTGTACTGTATAGGGACTGCTGGTCTATGTGAGTTACATGAACACACCACTCTGGGACGAAACAGTGAATAATACCATCACGTTAATACATTTACATTGTGGTCATTTAGCAGACACTCTTATCCAGAGAGACTTATAGTCAGTGCATTTTACTAAGGTAGGTAAGTCAACCACACTAGATAGTACTAGTCATTGTGTGCATATAGTTGTCACACTGGTAATACCTATTGGAATCAGGCTACTGCATGGTCAGCTGATAGTTAAGCTTCTGAGTATTTTATTTTATTTTACATTTTATCCCCTTTTCTCCCCAATTTTCGTGGTATCCAATCGCTAGTAATTACTATCTTGTCTCATCGCTACAACTCCCGTACGGGCTCGGGAGAGACGAAGGTCGAAAGCCATGCGTCCTCCGAAGCACAACCCAACCAAGCCGCACTGCTTCTTTAACACAGCGCGCCTCCAACCCGGAAGCCAGCCGCACCAATGTGTCGGAGGAAACACCGTGCACCTGGCCCCCTTGGTTAGCGCGCACTGCGCCCGGCCCGCCACAGGAGTCGCTGGAGCGCGATGAGACAAGGATATCCCTACCGGCCAAACCCTCCCTAACCCGGACGACGCTAGCCCAATTGTGCGTCGCTCCACGGACCTCCCGGTCGCGGCCGGCTGCGACAGAGCCTGGGCGCGAACCCAGAGACTCTGGTGGCGCAGCTAGCACTGCGATGCAGTGCCCTAGACCACTGCGCCACCTGGGAGGCCCAGCTTCTGAGTATTTATTCATTAAGACACATAAATAGTTGGAAACAGCAGACCAGGGCTGGCTCCAGGCCACTAGAGGGACCCTGACTCTTACATGTTGTCGTCCCCCAGCTTCTCCTTGTGTGTCTCCTTCCTTACATTCTGGCAGAACACTGTGGTGACCGTGCTCTTTGCCATCCTGTGGTTGAAGAGCGCGTCTCCGTGGGCCAGGGGTCTACAGAGTGTACCCTGGCACAGTGCCGAGGACAGGGCATGGTCTCAACATGTCTGTGGTGAGATAATGTCATGTTTTTTCTCTCTCTCCTTTTCCACACTGATCTAAAATAAACTGATCGAGTGAAAACCAGCCTAATGATGAGCTTCCACCATATTGTTTTCACATGTCAATATTTTCCGGGTCAGTGCAGATGAAGAGGCGGAGCCAAGGAAAGGACAGATTTCTAAGAAATTGAGAAAAAGCCTAACAGTCGTCTCTGTCTCTCTCAGATCTGGGGTTCCCTGAACGTGGTTCTGTGGGTGGGCAACACCTGGGTCCCCTATAAAGAGACCCCATGGCACGACAGAGACAAACTGCCCAGCACCAGAGCCTAGGGATTGTGCGCAGGCAGGTGCCAGACCTTATATGAGCCACCCTTCGCCATCCACTGATGCCCTCATCAGCAACAGTGCCCGCAGAGGAGAAGTGGTATGGTGCCCTTGCAGGGACAAACTTTTTTTTAACTTCCTCTGAGTTGCTCTTGTACTCCCTTTGACAGTTGTCCTTGTCACATTAACTTTTTGTTTTGTGTCTGTAAACAGTTATTATTCTATTACTGTTTCCTTCAACCTTTAGCTTTTTAAATCACAATGTTGATTTCTGTCCGTCCACTGACATGTAATTTGCTTTGGTCATTTAGAAGCTTTGGTCATTTAGAAGCTTTGGTCATTTATAATCTTTGGTCATTTATAATCTTTGGTAATTTAGAATCTTTGGCCATTTGGAATCTTTGGCCATTTGGAATCTTTGGTCATTTGGAATCTTTGGTCATTTGGAATCTTTGGTCATTTGGAATCTTTGGTCATTTGGAATCTTTGGTCATTTGGAATCTTTGGTCATTTAGAATCTTTGGTCATGTAGAATATTCTTTCATGTACAATACTGAATGTATCAGATATTATAGTGTTTTTTTCTCTCTCAGGACAATCCCAGACAATGAATTGCCTTGATGAAATCTGTGACGTCTTTGGTGTATTCTTGTGAATATTTAAGATAAGTGAGACTGTACCCCAATTCAATTCCTTTTTAGGCTTTAATAGAGCCACATCAAGCTGGTTACAGTAGTAAGGAGACAGGCTGTTTACATTCCTGTGTGAAGCTGTGTGTTGACTTTAGTCACATCCCTTCTCTCAAACACATAACATTTTATAAATGTTCAATTTCAACACCCTATAAATTAAACCACATGGACATTTCTTGCTTTGTCACAGGCTCTGTCCTCTAGCCTGGTTCCAGATTTGTTTGTGCTGTTTTGCCAACTCATATGGTCATTTACTGACAGCACAAACAAATATGGGGCCAGGCTATCTCCCCTGTACCACACACAGCAACCCAGTACTCAGTCACAGGGTGGTGGTTAAACTGCTTCAAAATCGTGATGTATCATGGGTAAATTGTGACTGACCTGATCTAAAAAATAATATTGATTAGATATTTATGATACAAGGTGATTGATTTGTAGATCAGTCAGTCTGGACTCCACTTCAAAGCCGGCTGCAATGTGGAAGGTGTCGTTTGCTTGTCTACTCCCTGTGACTTAAATGATCACGGATGCTTCTCTTCCCAGGAGTATCTGAAGAACAGCTGTGTCATTCGTATGACTGCTGAGAACTTCCCTGCGTGAACAGGGCCTGACCAATGAGGAAGGGTCTTACTGTAGTGCCCAACTGCTGAGAACTTCTCTCCGTGAACAGGGACTGACCAATGAGGAAGGGTCTTACTGTAGTGCCCAACTGCTGAGAACTTCCCTCCATGAACAGGGACTGACCAATGAGGAAGGGTCTTACTGTAGTGCCCAACTGCTGAGAACTTCCCTGTGTGAACAGGGCCTGACCAATGAGGAAGGGTCTTACTGTAGTGCCCAACTGCTGAGAACTTCCCTCCGTGAACAGGGCCTGACCAATGAGGAAGGGTCTTACTGTAGTGCCCAACTGCTGAGAACTTCCCTGTGTGAACAGGGCCTGACCAATGAGGAAGGGTCTTACTGTAGTGCCCAACTGCTGAGAACTTCCCTCCGTGAACAGGGCCTGACCAATGAGGAAGGGTCTTACTGTAGTGCCCAACTGCTGAGAACTTCCCTGCGTGAACAGGGCCTGACCAATGAGGAAGGGTCTTACTGTAGTGCCCAACTGCTGAGAACTTCCCTGTGTGAACAGGGCCTGACCAATGAGGAAGGGTCTTACTGTAGTGCCCAACTGCTAGTTGATGTCCTATGGAGGACCGGTCTTTTAACATTGAAAAAGTAGATTATAAATCTATAGCAACTTTCTTTGCAATTATGAAAATGTTATTTGATTATTTTCTGTGAGATTTATACTTTTTTTTCGGAGCATTTCAAAACGTACCAAAAGACACAGTTATGGTAGAAGGGTGGCAGGATTAGTGAATCATCAGTAGGACAGTTGGTTACACTTGACTTTGATGAATGACGGCAACGGTCTCTGCCTCAACGGTCTGCCTCAACGGTCTGTGCCTCAACGGTCTGTGCCTCAACGGTCTGTGCCTCAGCGGTCTGTGCCTCAGCGGTCTGCCTCAGCGGTCTGCCTCAAGTCTGGGCCTCAGCGGTCTGTGCCTCAGCGGTCTGGGCCTCAGCGGTCTGCCTCAACGGTCTGTGCCTCAACGGTCTGGGTCTCAACAGTCTGTGCCTCAACAGTCTGTGCCTCAACAGTCTGTGCCTCAACAGTCTGTGCCTCAACAGTCTGTGCCTCAACAGTCTGTGCCTCAACGGTCTCTGCCTCAACGGTCTGTGCCTTAACGGTCTGTGCCTCCACAGTCTGTGTAACATAGCAATGCCAGAGCAGTTTTAATCTAGATAAGCATTGACAGGTTATATTTATTTGTCTGTTATCTTGATTTACAAAGCTGTAACCAAGTCATATTATGACCCGACCCAGCTTGTACTAATGTACAACGTATTTGAGTATCTCTGCACGTACATTATTTGCAGAAACAATTACACAACTGTTGTAAAGGCTAAACATTTTTCCACAAAACAAAAATCCTATGCTTGACTATAATAATGATTTGAAAGATTTCTAAACACACAAGTAATGTATTATATGTCAGTGAGGAATCAGACTTCAGACATGTTGAGCCTTCCCCTAGTTGTCATGGGTACCATATCTAACTTTACGCCTCCTTCTGAAAGAGCTAACCGAGCAGAACTTGCAGACTGCCCAGACGTTTGTCTGCTCTGACTGGACCAGGGAGATCTTCTATCCTCTGTGGCCCTGCCTACTCCCTCACTCCTCATTTTTGATTGGCCAGTGCTAGCCCTCCCACTCCTAGCCTGTGATTGGGCAGAATGACCATGAGGAATGACCATGGTGCTGCTCTCTGGCTGTATCATAGGGACAAACTCAGACACAGTGGTACCGTCCTTCCAGCGTCTGGCTCCAGACTTACTGTTGTACTCGTACACCCTCCCTGTGACTGAAAAATGTAAAAAATAAAAATAATAATTAAAAAATGCTAAAGGTCAGAATTAGGTTTTATATAATCTCAGAACAGATAACAGGAAATGAGAGAAACTTACCAGGATCAACTTCCTCTCCATCAAATACAGTGTTGATCTTGATCACTTCCTGGAATAGAGAGAGCGTGTATACAGAGAGGACAGTCACCAACAATTGAATCGAGGTCCTAGAACACAGTGGCACTTTAACAGACTGTAGGTAGACTGTAGCCAGACTAGGTAAACTCTTACCATTAATATTTCCCTCTTTGGAGGTGTTGGTTCTGGGATCCTATGTGACAGAAAAAATTTAATATATCATTAGTAATACATGAAATATAAATTTCTGTTATCAACAATGTCTTGATTCCCCCACAGCCATGTAACGATTCCCCCACAGCCATGTAACGATTCCCCTACAGTCATGTAACGATTCCCCCACAGCCATGTAACGATTCCCCCACAGCCATGTAACGATTCCCCCACAGCCATGTAATGATTCCCTCACAGCCATGTAACAGCCATGTAACGATTCCCTCACAGCCCTGTAACGATTCCCTCACAGCCATGTAACGATTCCCTCACAGCCATGTAACGATTCCCCCACAGCCATGTAACGATTCCCCCACAGCCATGTAATGATTCCCCCACAGCCATGTAACGATTCCCTCACAGCCATGTAACAATTCCCCCACAGCCATGTAACGATTCCCTCACAGCCATGTAACGATTCCCTCACAGCCATGTAACGATTCCCCCACAGCCATGTAACGATTCCCTCACAGCCATGTAACGATTCCCCCACAGCCATGTAACGATTCCCCTACAGCCATGTAACGATTCCCCCACAGCCATGTAACGATTCCCCTACAGCCATGTAACGATTCCCTCACAGCCATGTAACGATTCCCCCACAGCCATGTAACGATTCCCTCACAGCCATGTAACGATTCCCTCACAGCCATATAACAGCCATTTAACGATTCCCTCACAGCCATGTAACGATTCCCCCACAGCCATATAACAGCCATTTAACGATTCCCTCACAGCCATGTAACGATTCCCCTACAGCCATGTAACGATTCCCCCACAGCCATGTAACGATTCCCCCACAGCCATATAACAGCCATGTAACGATTCCCCCACAGCCATGTAACGATTCCCCCACAGCCATGTAACGATTCCCCCACAGCCATGTAACGATTCCCCCACAGCCATGTAACGATTCCCCTACAGCCATGTAACGATTCCCCCACAGCCATGTAACGATTCCCCCACAGCCATGTAACGATTCCCCCACAGCCATGTAACGATTCCCTCACAGCCATGTAACAATTCCCTCACAGCCATGTAACGATTCCCCCACAGCCATGTAACGATTCTCTCACAGCCATGTAACGATTCCCTCACAGCCATGTAACGATTCCCCCACAGCCATGTAACGATTCCCCCACAGCCATGTAACGATTCCCTCACAGCCATGTAACGATTCCCCCACAGCCATGTAACGATTCCCCCACAGCCATGTAACGATTCCCCCACAGCCATGTAACGATTCTCTCACAGCCATGTAACGATTCCCTCACAGCCATGTAATGATTCCCCCACAGCCATGTAGTGATTCTCTCACAGCCATGTAACGATTCCCTCACAGCCATGTAACGATTCCCCCACAGCCATGTAACGATTCTCTCACAGCCATGTAACGATTCCCTCACAGCCATGTAATGATTCCCCCACAACCATGTAATGATTCCCCCACAGCCATGTAACGATTCTCTCACAGCCATGTAACGATTCCCCCACAGCCATGTAACGATTCCCCCACAGCCATGTAACGATTCCCCCACAGCCATGTAACGATTCCCCCACAGCCATGTAATGATTCCCCCACAGCCATGTAACGATTCCCTCACAGCCATGTAACAATTCCCCCACAGCCATGTAACGATTCCCTCACAGCCATGTAACGATTCCCTCACAGCCATGTAACGATTCCCCCACAGCCATGTAACGATTCCCTCACAGCCATGTAACGATTCCCCCACAGCCATGTAACGATTCCCCTACAGCCATGTAACGATTCCCCCACAGCCATGTAACGATTCCCCTACAGCCATGTAACGATTCCCTCACAGCCATGTAACGATTCCCCCACAGCCATGTAACGATTCCCTCACAGCCATGTAACGATTCCCTCACAGCCATATAACAGCCATTTAACGATTCCCCCACAGCCATGTAACGATTCCCCCACAGCCATATAACAGCCATTTAACGATTCTCTCACAGCCATGTAACGATTCTCTCACAGCCATGTAACGATTCTCTCACAGCCATGTAACGATTCCCTCACAGGCATGTAATGATTCCCCCACAGCCATGTAATGATTCTCTCACAGCTCGGCTCAGCAGGCAAAACTGGTTGAAAGGACATCAAACTGATTGTAAAGACGTCGTAAGCTGGTTGTAACAACATCATTTCATCCAGCTTTGCCTACTGGGAGATGTAGTATTTCAGCTAATACTCACAGTACTTCCTTGTCTTCCCGGGCCCTGGGTTTGCAGCAGGAGCAGTCACTGTGTTTAAGAGCCTTGTAGAGCTTCCCACAGAGGTGATACAGCAGGTATGACAGTAAACCCAGCAGTAGCATGGTCCCCAGAGCAATGACAAACCATATATACCAGTCGTCAATGCTGTAGGTGTTCTCGGTGATGGTGATGTATGTTACACGAGGCTGCAAGGGAAAGGTTAACTGTGGTTGCGCTAGTCTGTGGTTGTGAGGAAATTCACATCGACATGTGTTGTTCAGAGTAGATGTAGAAAAAGAGGCAAATAGTTGTTATGGTAACACTACTAATGTCCTTATTCAAATCAAATCAAAATGTTATTTGTCACATGCGCCGAATACAACAGGTGAAATGCCTTACAGTGAAATGCTCACTTACGAGCCCCTTAACAACAATGCAGTTAAGAATATAGAGAAGAAAATATTTACTACATAAACTAAAGTAAAACTTTAAAAAATGTTTATTACACAATAAAATAAACAATAATGAGGCTATATACAGGGGATACCGTATATTATGTGCGGGGGTTCAGGTTAGTCGGGTAATTTGTACATTTATTTTAATTTAAAAAAAATTACAATGTGAAACAACTAAATAACACAATTTGGTTAGGAGTCCGAATAGTGGTTGGAGTGTAGGAGGTCCCTGAGCACAGCTGGAATTCGGGTCTCCGTGACAAAAGGCAGCAGCCGTAACCACTGCTTTAAGAAATATATCCCCTGGGGAAGGGGTGGTCTGACTTTATGCTAGGTTCATTAAAGTATAGAGATAAGGCTTACTATAGTTGTAGTGGTGACGGTGGTGAGGTCAGGGTCCACTACTAGGATATTGATGATGACTGTGCCAGTCTGGGTCAGACCTCTTGGCTCAGACCCTGCAGACCGCAGGTTCCCATCAGAAACCAGCACAGTCAGGCTGTATCAACCAACCATTCAACCATATAAAGTTAGAAGTTAAGACTACATGTAACCGTCACGGTCAGATAGATTCTCAGTTCAGAGGGCATTGTACAGTATATGTTTGTCAGACTGATAGTTGTTCAGACTGATAAGAGCACCAATAGTAGTTAGCATATCTGACCTGTAGTGCCAGACCCGGTCCAGGCCACTCTCATAGTCAAAGGGTTCCTTCAGGAAGAGTCTGGTGACGTTGGTGCCAGAGGAAGGTGAGAACACAAAATGGTTGTTCAGGTTGCTGGCCCCTATAGGGAAACATGGAAATATCAACCTGATGATATCTTATATAGTTATAAAAGTCAAGTATGTCAGACCAGTCTTCTAGGATCATATCTAGAGTACAGTATCTAGAGTACAGGTTTCTCAGTTAGCTCAGGACCGGTGTTCATAAAGCAGAGTAGGACTGCTAATTACATGTACTGTGCATTCGGAAAATATTCAAACCCTTTGACTTTTTCCACATTTTGTTTACGTTACAGCCTTATTCTAAAATTGATTAAATTGTTTTTTTCCCCCCATGTCAATCTACACACAATACCCTATAATGACAAAGCGAAAGCAGGTTTTTAGAATTTTTAGCAAATTTATAAAGAATGTAAAACAGAAAATACCAAGCTATGGAAGGAATTGTCCGTAGAGACCCGAGACAGGATTGTGTCGAGGCACAGATCTGGGAAAGGGTGCCAAAACATAATTCTTAAATGGAAGAAGTTTGGAACCACTAAGGCTCTTCGTAGAGCTGGCCGCCCGGCCAAACTGAGCAATCGGGGAGAAGGGCCTTGGTCAGGGAGGTGACCAACAACCCGATGGTCACTCTGACAAAGCTCTAGAGTTCCTCTGTGGAGATGGGAGAACCTTCCAGAAGGACAACCATCTCTGCAGCACTCCAACAATCAGGCCTTTATGGTAGAGTGGCCAGATGAAAGCCACTCCTCAGTAAAAGACAGCCCACTTAAAGTTTGCCAAAAGGCACCTAAAGGACTCAGACCGTAAGAAACAAGATTCTCTGGTCTGATGAAACCAAGCTGAACTCTTTAGCCTGAAGGCCAAGCATCACGTCTGGAGGAAACCTGGCACCATCCCTACAGTGAAGCATGGTGGTGGCAGCATCATGCTGTGGGGATGTTTTTCAGCGGCAGGGACTGGGAGACTAGTCAGGATCGAGGGAAAGTTGAACGAAGCAAAGTACAGAGAGATCCTTTATGAAAACCTGCTCCAGAGCGCTCAGGACCTCAGACTTGGGTGAAGGTTCACCTTCCCGCAGGACAACGACCCTAACCACACAGCCAAAACAACGCAGGAGTGGCTTCGGGACAAGTCTCTGAATGTCCTTGAGTGGCCCAACCAGAGCCCGGACTTTTGGACATTTCTGGAGACCTGAAAATATCTGTGCGGCAACGTTCCCCATCCAACCTGACAGAACTTGAGAGGATCTGCAGAGAAGAATGGGAGTAACTCCCCAAATACATGCGTGCCAAGCTTGTAGCATCATACCCAAGAAGGCTCAAGGCTGTAATCGCTGCCAAAGGTGCCTCAACAAAGTACTGAGTAAAGGGCCTGAATACTTTTTTAAAAACTTTTTTTTTAAATAAATTTGCAAAAATGTATAAAAAAACAGTTTTTGCTTTGTCATTATGGGGTATTGTGTATATATTGATGAGGGGGAAAAAAGGATTTAATCTATTTTAGAATAAGGCTGTAAAGTAACAAAATGTGGAAAAAGTCAAGGGGTCTGAATACTTTCCCGAATGCACTGTATGTCATTTAGAAAACACTCTTATATAGTGCGACTTACAGTAGTGAGCGCATACATTTTCATATTGGTCTCCCTGTGGGAATCGAACCCTCAACCCTGGCGTTGCAAACACCATGCTCTACCAACTGAGCCACAACGGACCAAGTCATCTCAAATTCAGTTTTGACTTTTGTAATCATATTAGATCATTTAGACCTGAGGAACTTGATCCTAGATCAGCATTCGTACTGAAATGCTTTCTGAATACGGGCCTAGAGGCCGGCAGTACCTGAGATAGAGTAGATGAAGGAAGCTGGAGGGGAGTCCCTGTCTGAGCAGGTCATGATGAAGCCCTGGATGTTGGAGCCCGTCCTCAGGTCCTTGGGGACTATTAGATGTGTCTGGTTGGGGCCACACAGTGGAGGCTCGTCATTGGCCTCTGTGATGTTGATAGTGACCTAAACAAAAACGCACAAATAACCAATACATGCATATTTATTTTTAATTACCAGATAAGACCCATTGAAGATAAATACCCCTTTTGCTAGGGCAACCTGGAAGGCGAGAAAAAAGTGGTTGGGAAAAAAGGCACTGGACTGTGTTTACATCATTAGGAATAACGTCTTATGACAATATAAAGGTCACCAGGCCATGGTACCGTAGTGGTGGCAATGAGCGGACTGATGGGGTCCCCGTCCTGAGCTCTGATGACCAGGCTGTAGGTCTGGGTGGTCTCGTAGTCTGGCCGGGTCAGTAGGGCGAGACTCCCCAACTTGGGGTCCAGGGAGAAGATGTTAGACAGACCACCAGTTCCTCCACCAGAGATCAGGGAGTAACGGACGCCGGTGGCAGGGAGGTCTCTGTCCGTAGCTTTCACTGATCCTATCACCGTCCCACCTGGAGGGAGAGGCACAAACATATCAATGAGCTCGGTGTGGTGTGGTGTAGTGTAGTGTAGTGTGTGGTGTAGTGTAGTGTAGTGTAGTTGTCATAGGTGTGGTGGTGTACACCTGCAGCAAATGTGGCAAGCAGTCATCAGTATCATTACTTTGGCTGTACCTGGTCCCAGATTGCATTGTGCCAGATCTGTGACCAGACAATGTTATAGTTGTTGCAGTTGTTATAGTTGTAGTGTAGTTGCTGTAGTGTTTTTGTTATAGTTGTAGTTGTAGTGTAGTTGTTATAATTTTAGTGTAGTTGTTATTGTTTTAGTGTAGTTATTGTAGTTGTTATTGTTGTAGTGTAGTTGTTATAGTTATAGTGTAGTTGTTATTGCTGTAGTGTAGTTGTTATAGTTATAGTGTAGTTGTTATTGTTTTAGTGTAGTTATTGTAGTTGTTATTGCTGTAGTGTAGTTGTTATAGTTATAGTGTAGTTGTTATAGTTATAGTGTAGTTGTTATAGTTATAGTGTAGTTGTTATAGTTATAGTGTAGTTGTTATAGTTATAGTGTAGTTGTTATAGTTATAGTGTAGTTGTTATTGTTATAGTGTAGTTGTTATTGTTGTAGTGTAGTTGTTATTGTTTTAGTGTAGTTGTTATAATTTTAGTGTAGTTCTTATTGTTGTAGTGTAGTTGCTGTAGTGTAGTTGTTCTAGTGTAGTTGTTGTAGTTGTAGTGTAGTTGTTGCAGTTATTATAGTTGTAGAGTAGTTATTGTTTTAGTGTAGTTGTTATTGTTTTAGTGTTGTTGCTGTAGTGTTGTTGTTATAGTTGTAGTATAGTTATAGTGTAGTTGTTATAGTGTAGTTGTTATTGTTTTTAGTGTAGTTGCTATAGTTGTTATTGTTTTTAGTGTAGTTGCTATAGTTGTTATTGTTTTAGTGTAGTTGTTGTAGTGTAGTTATAGTTATAGTGTAGTTGTTATTGTTTTAGTGTAGTTGTTGTAGTGTAGTTATAGTTATAGTGTAGTTGTTATTGTTTTAGTGTAGTTGTTGTAGTGTAGTTATAGTTATAGTGTAGTTGTTATTGTTTTAGTGTAGTTGCTATAGTTGTTATTGTTTTAGTGTAGTTGCTGTAGTGTAGTTATAGTTATAGTGTAGTTGTTATTGTTTTAGTGTAGTTGCTATAGTTGTTATTGTTTTAGTGTAGTTGTTGTAGTGTAGTTATAGTTATAGTGTAGTTGTTATTGTTTTAGTGTAGTTGCTATAGTTGTTATTGTTTTAGTGTAGTTGTTGTGGTGTAGTTATAGTTATAGTGTAGTTGTTATTGTTTTAGTGTAGTTGCTATAGTTGTTATTGTTTTAGTGTAGTTGTTGTAGTGTAGTTATAGTTATAGTGTAGTTGTTATTGTTTTAGTGTAGTTGTTGTAGTGTAGTTATAGTTATAGTGTAGTTGCTGTAGTGTAGTTATAGTTATAGTGTAGTTGTTATTGTTTTAGTGTAGTTGCTATAGTTGTTATTGTTTTAGTGTAGTTGTTGTAGTGTAGTTATAGTTATAGTGTAGTTGTTATTGTTTTAGTGTAGTTGCTATAGTTGTTATTGTTTTAGTGTAGTTGTTGTGGTGTAGTTATAGTTATAGTGTAGTTGTTATTGTTTTAGTGTAGTTGCTATAGTTGTTATTGTTTTAGTGTAGTTGTTGTAGTGTAGTTATAGTTATAGTGTAGTTGTTATTGTTTTAGTGTAGTTGTTGTAGTGTAGTTATTGTTTTAGTGTAGTTGTTGTGGTGTAGTTATAGTTATAGTGTAGTTGTTATTGTTTTAGTGTAGTTGTTATAGTTGTAGTAACTTACGTCCAAGAAGCTCAGAGATTCTGTAGAAATACGATGGAGGGCTAAACACAGGGGGAAACTCATTCACAGGTGTCACCGTCACATAGATGTATGCACTACCTGCAAAGCACCATGGGAATCAGAGTTCAAAATGAGTCTGAGTGGGGGGGGGGGGGGGGGGGGGGAATCACACTACTGTACTTTGTGATATACAATTGTGTTCAGTCTAGGCAGTCAGTCACCTAATAAAAAAATAAACCAGCAAATAAACAGTCACCTACCTTTTAGGTTGGGCTCATCCTTATCCTCAGCCACAGCCAACAGGCTGTATTCATTACCATCAAGCAGGTTACTGGGATCCTCAAGGTCTAGGTTTCCTTTGAGCTTTACGGGGAAAGAATCGTCAACAACCTCATGTAAGTATACGTTTGTGACTTTGTATGAATGGGATCATTCAGTAATTTCATACGTTCATGTCACTGGTCAGGAAAAACTCCTGTCCCTTTTAAATATTAATATTCTGCTTACTACGATCTGATTGGATCCCGTGGGTTCCAGAGCAAAGCGGTTAGCGCAGCCCAGACAGGACAGGCCAGTGAACAGGAACTCTCTGAAGGCCGTCTCAACGTCATTATCTGTACACGTTACCGTGGTGATCAGGGCCCCAGGCTTTTCCGTCTCAGATACTGCCACCCTGGATCCAGTCAAAGGAAACGATGCAATGGATACATAGCAATAATGGCTGCTGCCTTCGTGCACATACTAGTGTCCGCATGGGTTCAAATCCAAGCCACATCTCTCCTGACACACTCCTTTCCTAACTGTCTCTATCTGTTGGATACAATACTGGAAAAAAAGATAAACAACAGTATAAAAATATGACCTCTGTGCGTCTGGGGAGCAGATGGGAGGGTTGTCGTTAATGTCAGTGACGGTGATGGTCAGAGTGATGGTGTTGGTCAGAGTGATGGTGTTGGAGGGAGGACCAGAGGGGCTGGAGGTGGCTGTCACGGTGACCATTATGACGGGGTCCTCCCTGAGAGGAGCTGAGTCACGGTCCATCCTGTTGGCTATAGTCACCAGGCCAGTGTCTGAGACATGGGACAAGCCAAAACACAGGGGCGCACAGTGAGCATTTAAAAAAAATCTAAATAATGTTAATTGTTTTTTAAAATTTCAATCAGGTTGTGAAGCTGAACTCATACTGTATGTCCACATTTCATGTTTTTCTAATTGTAGTGGGGACTGTTTGTTAAAACTGAAAATTACAATCTTCACTAATTGATCGCAGAACAAATTCCCTTTTAGTTATGGTCAATTATGGATATTTTGTGGAAGTCCGGTAAGTATGTATAGTATGACTGGGCATTGTACTCACATCTGTGTATAGCCAGGTAGTTGTTGGTGCCGATGCTGTAGATGATGTAGAAGGAGTCATCGGGTACCACTGCTGTGATGTTGGTCACGATAAACCCTGGACTCAGCTCCTCAGAAACTGTGAAGTCTGTGATTGTACTGCTTAGGACATAAAACACACACAGTATAGATATACAGTAAAAAAAAATAAAAAATGGGTAAGGTCATACAGGAATCGAAACAGCTAAATGAGAAACACACAATTTCAACCAGTGTGCTACCTATAACCGTTTGACAGATTTTTTAAAAACTATAAACTAATTCACTTTTATAAATGATGTATATGGGTATTTTCTAAAGTACAGTGTTACTAAAGTCTTCAACAGACAGGGAATAGCAATACTGACTTCAGGAACTGAGGTTTATCATCGTTCCTGTTGACGATGTTGATGACCAGTGTTCTGGATACACTGTTGTTCCCATCACTCACTGTCAGCTTGAAGGCATAGCTGCAGGACGTTTAAGAATTAGAATGTAACGTTTACAAGACTCCACTGACATAATGCTGTGGTGTGCTGTTAGCGACATCAGTGGAGAGGCATTTTCAACTGCACAGTACCCAATCCTCTGGTATAAAATATTATAATGTGATGTCTGTGTGCAGGAGACACATCTCTACCTTCTGGGGTCAGTCAGGTAGTTGAACTGTTTAGTTGTAGTCAGGAAGCCTGAGCCAACGTCAATACGAAACTCTGTGTTTGACGGGGTCAGTGTAAACTAAAATACACAACAACATGTAAGTCAGATATTTCAACTAATAGACAGTGTGTGTCAGGGTTGCACAGTAAATTACATTTCAATACGGTAAATTTCAATTTACTTCCTAACTGAATTGAAATGGAATTTACCCAACCCTGGTATGTGTGTGTGAGAGAGAGAGAGAGAGCGAGAGCGAGAGCGAGACTGAGAGAGAGAACGAGAGAGAGAGAGAGAGAGAGAGAGAGGTTGAGGAAGCCATACAGTCACAGGCTGGTTCTCAGGATCAGAGACTGTTGGCCTGTAGATCTGTCCTGGTGGGGATTTCTCCAGAACATACAGGACAGACTCTGAGAGGATACAGGAACACACAAGAGGTTAAAATGGGCTGTGTAAGTCATAATAACCATATCACGCATGTTCACACACAGTACCTTCATCTAGGAATACAGGGGGTTCGTTGACATCAGTTAGGATCACTGTGAGTCTCTGAAGAGCCATGTCCTTCGTACTGTCCACAGCGAGGATTTGAAGGGCAAAGCTGTTGGGTGACGTCTCAAAATCCAGGTTGGTAGTACCTGTTACTGTTACCTGTTTTCAGAACAGAAAATGTATCATGAAATAATCCTCCTTTACTCTTACTTTGCAAGACATGGCGTTTCTTCTGTGAGAGGCTGTATCAGACCTGGGTTTAAATATTATTTTAAATCATTTTAAAGAAGTCTCAGAAGTACAAAGCCCATCCACATAGCTCTCCAGACAGGCTGAAAGAAATGCTCAAAGTATTTGAAAGATTTCAAATAGTATTTGAACCCATGGTCTGGTACATATCAGGCCTTGCTAGGGTAGTATTGAGCAATGCCTCACCTGTGCTTTGTTAGTGTTGATCATGGACACAGTGAATGTGTTGGTGAGGGGGTCAGAGTTGAGTATCCTGGGGTATCCTGATGCCAAGCTGGCACCTGGGGACAGAGCCACCTGGAAGCTGTAGGTCACAGTGCCAGCCTTGCTGTTCTCTGCCAGTCTAGCGGTGCCTGGCAGGCCTATCAACGAAACCTCTGGAGCCGAGCCTGAAACCATCCGCAGAGGAAATGAACACCAGTAAATGAGAACAAGGCAGTGGTAAGTAGGCACCAAACAGAATAAAATGGCACTGAATAAAGTTTAAAACAAGTGATATCTGATTCTGAAAGTGGCCAAAAAAAATGCTTGTTTGTTTTTCATTGCAAAACGCTTTACTATGGTGTACCTTAATAATGAACATGACCCAGGAAAAGTCATACAAAACCTATATTCAAAATTAGCAGCTCAAAAGTACATTGTAAAGAAAAAAACACTTTGACAGTCTGGATGTAGTTGTCTCACCTCGTATCATCCACATGCCCAGGGTCAGTAGGAGTATGAAATCCATGGCCATTTCTCTCGTCAATATCAAGTGTCCTCTCAATAGCCTTATGCTACACCAAAGTAAGTTTGAGTGTGTACTCTCTACTTGGGACTATCGCAGTTTGGTTACTGGAAGGCTAGACGTTCTACTGTAGGCTGTGTTGCTAGAGTCCTGTGTTGGTAGATACAGGAGTTTATGGTCTTTACCTTTTGATATGAGTCACACCAACTGTAAGTATGAGCCATTTCCTCTACCTTATGTTAAACTCATCAGATGGAGGACTGAATGCTCCAACATATTTAAACAGAGCTGATTGTGATCTGACTCTTGAACTAGGCCCTGTGTATACAACAAAGACCATGTTCACAAAGAGGATGTCTTTCTGGCGATATCTGCAAAATGTCTTTCTGCACATGTAAAATTTGAATATCACAGAAACGGAATATTGATCAACAGAATCTCTGAAAAGTCCTTTGTTTACAGCTAAACACATTAATAAACGTGATCGGATTTGATTCCTTAGATACTGTGAGTTAGTTTGGTATCTAGGGCTAGGCCACTAGAGTGGAATACACCACTGTTCAATGACTAGAAGGAACTCAACCTTTCAATATAACTTTTTCCCCCAAACACAGGTTGACAAAACACCGGATGAGGTGGGTTTAAAATAAAGTTGCCATATTTAAATTAGTTGAATAGTTTTACAGAAAGATCCGATCAGATTTGTGCTGTCAATATGTAGGTGTGCATGCTGAAAGCAAAGCACCAATTTAGAAACGGTTCATCCACTGGAACCACACGCCAAAACCCTAAAAGCTGCCAAAACATTAATTGTCCAGATTAACACTGGTCAGCATGCTTAAAAAAAAAAACTTTTCACTACAACTATATTTGCATAAATCCCAATGCATTTCAGGTGCCATAGATGTGAATGAGAAATCCCAGTCACTACATTTACATTGAAGTCATTAACTAGCCTTTAAAAGCTAGACATGCCATTCCAACTTTAAAAAGTCTGAAAGTGTGTATACAGCTTTTTGAGACCATTTACACTTCTTGACCAAAAAAGCTTTTAAAATGTGCAAAAAACCGCTATAGCCCAATGCTCTTGAACCGTTAAACACCCAAACATTGACAGACTGACTTTAAAATTAACTATAACCATTTTAGAAGTGTGCATAAAAGCACCAGACTTCAAAATGTGGATTCACCGCTGTTCTTGAGCCGTTTCAGCTACAAATACCGACGTGTAGTGACTCAACTTAGACGGTCTCACAGCTTCCACGCCTACTGCAAACTATGAAGCCTGTTGTAACCCTATTCATTGCAATTGGCAGAATACAGGCTTTTAAACTGTGATGCACTACCACTGAACTTTCAGAACTAAAGCATTTTGAGCGTAAAAACCACATGGCTTTTAATAATATACTCCCTGTAGCCTACTACATTAACCCACTGACAGCATGGTAGCAACAGGATGGATCAAAACAGCGGATTAATTGACCCACTAAGCAGTTAAATTTTGTGCATCTAAATTACCGAGTCCATCTTTAAATGGGAACGCCTCAACAGTATGTTCTTTAGACATGTTGTATTCGGTCATATTTGTGCCGCTTTATTCAATAAAATGTATTTAGTTTATGTATAACTTCACCCGTACCAAGAGTCCAACTACATTCATCACACAGACAGTAGACCCTTTTCAAGGAAATATTTATTCAATGGGATCAAGGGACAGTGTCGATCACATCTTTTCCAGCTCAGTTAAATATTAACAAATTTACAATCATGAGGAATGTAACAAAACAGAAACAAAAACACCAGCCTTAAAAAAATCTCGCCCCATCAGGACCCTCCGCAGAGTGAGTAAAGTGTGGCCGATGGCCTCGACTTAGCCCGGTCCCAGATTTGTTGGGCAAGAGAGCACAAACAGATGTGGGACCGGGCTAGTCTTGATTGGTAGCTGTTGGGTATCCTAGCCAGCAGGTGGTCTTGGCTAGACAGACTGAATCACACTACATTTCACTATTGTTTCACTTAACACAGATAATGGAGTGGAAACAAATATGAACACAAGTGGAATTCGGTCTGGGTTTCCAGTTAGGACTTCGGCCTTCGTTGTGGCTCAGCTCCAGGACAGGTCCATCATCATTACACCCTCATTTACAGTGCTTTATAACTCATCTTTGTCAGTTGCCTGTTGGCCAGAGAGAGGGAGGTTGGTTGAAGTTTCACCATCATTAACTAAATCATGCAAAACAAGGCATCAATTTGAAATTATGAATATTCAAATGATAACCTCTTCCCCAGGCTATTGGGCACAGCAGAGGAGGCTGCTGGGAGTAGCTATAGGAGGATGGGCTCATTGTAATGGCTGGAATGGAACAAACATGTGGTTTCCATACGTTTGATACCGTTCCAGCCATGACAATGAGCTTGCCCTCCCAATAGCCCCTCCGATCAGCCGCCTCTGGTGCATAGCGCATATTAGCCTGGTCCATCAATGATTCAAAGTTGGCCTTAGTGGGAGTGATCTCACGGTCTCGGCTAACCAAAGCCAAGTTTGACATGTTGGTCCACCAAACATGTGGGTGTTTGTGTCTGGGAAGGAACTGATCTGAACTATAAAACCATGAATGAACGTAATTTCCCAAAACTGGTCAACCGCAACATGTGATCTGAGACTCACCGCTTCTTCATCTGGAATTTCCTCCTCTTCCTCAGCCGCTTCATCCTCTGCTGGCTCTTCAGGCTCCTCTTCAGGCTCCTCCTCCGGCTCCTCCTCCGGCTCCTCCTCCGGCTCCTCCTCAACCTGCAAGGGGCGGGGCAAAACAGGATTAGATATAGTTTCCTCAGCATTTAAGAGTAACACTGCATTTCTTTTTCAAAACAGGTGGGATAAGCCCTGAGCTAGAGCAGGTAGCTTTCCCGTCTCCGGTCCTCCACAGCACATGTTGTAGCCCCAGACAAAAGACAGATTCAAGTCATTGAGGGCTTGATGATTGAGTCAGGTGTGCTTGGCCAGGCCTAAATCACTGTACTGGAGGGGAAAAGCTTGGCTACAGCACCACTCATTTACAGAATTCAGGAGTTGATCATGTCTCATTGTGTATTTGGCAGGGCTGTGACATGCCTGTTCGGTGAGGTCCACGTTCATACTGAGCCGCAGCATGCGTTCAATCCGGTCTCCGTAGGCCTTGGTGTCCTGGAGCTGGTAGCCTGAACGCAACGTGGCAGTCTCAAACAGCACCATGGCCAGGTCTGAGGCAGTCTGGTCCTCGCCATTCGTCTGCAGGTAAGAGAAATAGAAGGGATGAGAATTAAACACTCAGCGATATGACGGCGCCACGAGCAGCACTGCAGAGGAGCACCATGTACAAACATCATTCAGCTGACGAAAGATGACATTCTCTAGCTTGATTTTCATTGGCCCCCCCCTCTTGAGAATCAAGTATGACAGAAATGTCACATGGTTTGTGTTATAGGTTATGTGAATACTTACAGAAACACGTTTCAGCATCTCCTTGATGAGAGGGTGCTTCGGGTTGATTTCTAATGTTTTCTTCTGGCTTGCATAATAACTGGAAACAGAGCAAAAGAATTAGGAAATCTGAAGCACAAATAGGATCTTGAAATCAAATCAATCAATGATATCAACATTTGGATCCTTTCACAAAGTAGGAATGAGGACGTGTTCGAGGAGATCAAACAGAAGCGCATAGTGACCACTCACTTTGTGGAGATGTCTTTCCCGGTCTGGTAGGCCTGCGCCTTCATGATCCTCTCCATGTTACCAGACCAGCCGTACTGGCTGGCTACAAGAGCACAGGGGGACTTGGTCAGCCTCTGGGACAGGATGGCCTTCTCAATCTACAAGAGAAAAAGGACACATTGGCAAAAATAGATAAAGGTTTTCCACAATATCATTTAATCCAAAAACATTGAGGTCCGGATTCTCCTTTGAGAATGTTTTTTTATTATTTTTTATTATCCAGCACTAAACTTAATCCGAGTCTGGAAAAACCAACGTTTTTTTTATTTTTTATCTCGAGTGGGCTGAAGTTTGACCTTTTGCCTTCATGTTCTGTATGTTACCTTATCCTTCAGGGCGCTGTCCTTCATCCAGGTGGTGAGAGGTTCATACTCCTTCTCCAGGGCCTCCCTTGTCTCCTTGGCCTTGTCACTCTCGTCAAACTTGATGCCCTCCTTGGCCACGTTCTGGAAGCGCTTGCCATCGAACTCTGGCAGAGCCTGGACACAGTACTCATCTACTGGCTCGGTCAGGTAAATGACCTCATAACCCTTCTTCAACAGGCTCTCTACGAAGGGAGAAGACTCCGCCTGGGGGACGAGGACATTACACAAGGGAAGACTAGGGTTTAGGAGGAACATTGACCTACAATTCCACTAGATTGCTTACACCTTACAGATCTGCAAACATCTCAGGGGAAGGGGTAGTGAGCAGATTGGAACCAGCTGAGTAGTTACATTCAGAGAGGTTTCCTTAACGTCATTTGAAGACAGAGTTCAAAATAAGATGGAAAGTAAACGGGAATCCCAGAAAAGGATTGCTTTTAAATGAATCCAGTTCAGTCCACTCTTCACACCTTTTAGCTAGTTCTAGACATGAAGTATATCTGGTCCCGCTTCTCCATCTACGTATGGCCCCTGCCACACCAGGCCACCGCGGCAGCTTAAGTGGCCTATACAGTGTAACACTACCCACCTCCTTGCGGCTGGTCCCAGCCATGAAGTAGATCTTGTCCTGCTTGTCCTTCATCCTCTCTACGTACTGCTCCAGGCTGGCCAGCACCGTGTCGCTGTTGGAGGTCTGGAAACGTAGCAGCTTAGCCAGACGGGTCCTGTTGGAGTGGTCCTCAATAACACCCAGCTTGATGTTGGTGCCAAACTCCTTCCAGAACTTCTCGTTGTACTGCTCTTCTGCGATCTTCTTGATCATGTCCAGGGTCTTACGCACCAGCTTCTTACGGATCACCTGGATGGAGGAACGTTTAGTTAAGCTCACATCATTCACTACGATGGTTAACAAGTCATATCTTCATTAGGCACCAAACTGACCCGAAACAGAACTTGTCTAATTAGAGAGGCTCACCTTGAGCAGCTTGTGTTGCTGCAGGGTTTCTCTAGACACATTCAGGGGCAGGTCATCAGAGTCCACCTAATAAAACAATCATAAATCACTTGAGGAAAGTAATAACATTAAATGAACAATCATTTAACTGTACAGCAGGGTCAAGGGTCAATTCCAAATCAGATTATTATTTTTAAACCCTGCTATACCAAGTCTTAGATTAGTTCTATAACGTAAGCTATGTAAGGCTCACTCACCACTCCCCTGACAAAGTTCAGGTACTTGGGCATCATGTCATTGAAGTCATCAGTGATGAACACTCTACGGACAAACAGCTTGATGAAGTCGTTCTTCTTGGTTCCGTACTCGTCGAACATGCCCCTGGGGGCGGCAGCGGGGACAAACAGGATGGACTTGAAGGTGACCTCACCCTCGGCTGTGAAGTGGATATGGGACAGGGGCTCGTCTGTGTCCTGGATGGGGGAGAGCGACAAAATCAATCAAATTAGAATGCCAATCAAAAAGATATTTATAAAGCCCATTTCATGTCAACAGTTGTCAAAGGGTTTCACATTAACCCAGTCTAGACTCCGAAGAGCAAGCTAAAAATGGATGCTTTGGCTAGGAAGTAGTCCCTGGAAGGAAGTCAGGGTCGCAGACTGCATACCTTGGAGAAGGTCTTGTAGAAAGCCTTGTACTCGTCTTCCTCCACTTCTTTGGCTGGCCTCGTCCAGATGGGCTTAATGTCGTTCATCAGCTCCCAGTCCCACACAGTCTTCTCAACCTGGACCAAAGGCATGGAAGTGGTTTTGAGTTTTTAAAAAGTCAACAAAAACATCCAAAATAAGACACCAATTGCTAACTAAGTTGTATTATGTGTGTTAGCATTTGAATAGATTAAATAAATGGAACTGTTACAGAAGGAGAGGTTTGGGAAAATAAAACGAGTCAAGCTGTTTGTTTTTACCTTCTTTGTCTTTGGCTTGTCCTCTTTCTCATCCTCCTCTTCCTCCACCTCTACCTCATCCTCAGTGGCATCTTTCTCCTCTGCCTCGGTGTCCTCGTCGATGGGCTCCTCAACGGTCTCAGTCTGGACAGGTGGAAGAGAAGGGAAAAATGGCAAAATGTTATTCCTACAGCTCACTGCTACAATGGTTCACCATGGTTTGTTCCTTTGACAAACTGGTCTCAAACCCTTCCTCTCCTTTATCTAGGATTAGCTTGATTCCACCATATTGTTTCCACCTGTAAATTATTTTGCTTTCAGTGCAGAAGGAGAGGACAGGAAAAATAGTATAGTTCCACTCCAATACCTTGCTGGACCAGACGTAGATGGGGAAGTTGATGAACTGGGAGTACTTCCTGACCAGGTTCTTGATGGTCTCCAGCTCCAGGTAGTCTGTGGCCTCCTCCTTCATCACCAACCTGGACCAATCAAAAAGACAACCGGATAGAACCATGTTAGTGTCAAAACATGAGTCAGTCAAAATACAGATTGATTCAATGTCATGGTACTTCGTGTTTTGAATATCATTGAGGGATTTTGTCCTGAAATATCTTACAACGCTACACAAGTTCATTTAATTCATGGCCACTGTATGAATACCATAGCCTGGTATTCAAAAACTTTTAAACACTAGGAGCATTTGCTTGTGGCTGTCTAGACTGCCAGTTTTCACTTTTGGAAGTACCAAAAAATGAAGTACTTACTATGACTGATGTGTGGTTGTCTCACCTAGCTATCAACTGTAAGTCGCTCTGGATAACCATCTGTTAAATGAATAAAATGTAAACATAACAAATGTACTCTGAGACACTCACGTGATGGTGGTGCCCCTTCCTAGGGTGTCTCCACGGGGGTCCTCGATCACGCTGAACTCATTGGAGTCAGACTCCCAGATGTGCTGCGTGCCGTTGTTGTGCTTCGAAGACACTATCACCTTGTCAGCAACCAGGAAGGCGGAGTAGAAGCCCACGCCGAACTGTCCAATCAGCTCTGAGGTGGACTGGCCCTCACTTTCAACCTCCGTCATCTTGTTCAGGAACTCGCTGGTGCCCGACTTGGCGATGGTACCCAGGTTTCTAATCAGGTCGTCTTTGGTCATGCCAACACCTGTGTCTGTGATGTGGAGCATGTTCTTCTCCTTGTCAGACTAGGGAGAACATGAAGAGAATAGGTGAGCTCAACCTCAGAAGTCCTAATGATATTTTAGTAATCATTTCCATCTCTTACAAAGCAGAATGGATCAGTCAAAATATCTTTCAAAGACTAACCCTTTCGCCAATTCAAATTTCCTCCATTCCTCTTAATAGTCTCAAAACACATTGGAGAAGAAGGTCCAAGGGGAAGGACCATCTCCAGTACGGTTGATAAGAGTGCGAGGAATTGAGATTGAGGACGTGACCATGAAACACACCTTGATCTTGATGGTGAGCTCCTCGTTGGCGGCCAGTGCATCGTCATTGGTCAGAGACATCAGTCTGATCTTATCCAGAGCATCAGAGGCGTTGGAAATCAACTCCCTCAAGAAGATCTACAGACAGGAGGACAGGATGGTTACTGTTAATAACATAAACCTCTTGAGTTAGTTATGGATGGATCCACTCAACTTTTACTGACTCTACAATCTGGAGTCATAATATTAACCGTCTCAAAATCCAACACAGACAGGAGGACAAGAGAAGGATGGGAAAGTTTCCGGAATCCTTCAACCCTACCGCTACTCACCTCTTTGTTCTTGTAGAGGGAGTTAATGATGAGTTTCATCATGCGATTGACCTCTGCCTGGAAGACATGTTTCTCCGACTTCTCTCTAATCTCTTTGATCTGAGCTGCGTTCAGCCCGTCCAGCTGGATAGACTCCTCCTCTCTGAGGACAGAGACAGAGAAATCAATGACATTCAACAGGTCAGTGTATCACACCGAACTGTCACCTTTCTTCCCCCTGTAGCCGACTACTGTCATGTTTTACTTTAAGGTTCCTCCCAAACAATTGTGTCGGATCTGTGCAACTACCAAACACACATCAGTAATGAGGCTGGGACCACCCCTCAGTCTGGTTATTTTTTAAGGTTTCTCCCTGACCTACCTCTGCACCACCTCGTCATCCGTCTTGGATCCATCTCTGCTCTTTCCCAGATCCTCCTCCACAGCGCCGTCGATGTCAAGTTCATCTTCTGCTCTCACAGATGCTGCATAGAAACACCACCCAAGTTAGCAGAGAAGGTGAATCCGACAGGTAAACTGTTCATGGAAAACTCCAACCCAAAAACATTTAGTACATTGTAGACCTTTGCTTGAGTGCTGACAAAACATTTGGGGACTTTCAAGATGTGTAACTCAATACAGAAATCATCCCGTATGATACATTTTGCATCATATGACGTAAATACATCATACAGGGATGGTTTTCTGTATTTTGAGTGTTACACATCTTGAAAGCTTGAGTGCTGACAAACAAAACACTTTGGGACTGTCAACAATGGACTAATATGAAAGAACAAAATATAGTTTCCCGTTAAGTTACAAACTGAAGTCGCATGCAAAACAAGAGTCGCATGCAAATCAAAAAGGAGATGTGGCCTATTCAACCTGACAGAATTTGTTTTGTATAATTCAGTCACGGGCTATATACCTAGCTGTATTCCTTAGGTAACCAAAATAACAGGAAATACAGATATCACAAACTACCTACGCTAGATGGGATGAGCAAGCCAAGGCTAACACTAACGTTACCGTTAGCCGTTCTGATCTGTGGTTGCTAGCTAGGAACAGGATGTTTGCTTAGCTTACAAGGAAACTTCCAGAAACGTGCGAAGCAGTAAGAAAATCTCCAAGAATCAAATTCAATGAATAAAACCCAAATGATTACAAATAAAAAAGGCCTAGTGGTGTCCATATCTAACTATTAAAAAGGTGAAATACAAGCTCACGATTCAGATGGCTGGATCGTGAGCTTAGAAATCAAGTTCAAATGCTACCTCGTATGGATAGACACCGCTAATAGCGATGCTAATAAAAAAAAAACATCCTCAGATACTCACCGAATGCTAAAAGCGCACAGAGCAGCCCAATAAACCAAATCCGCTTCATTTTGTTAAAATTATCTTCAGACAAAAGACGTGGGTATCAACCTATACCTCAACCGTATCAACGCACACACCGACGCCTTGACAAGGAAGAATGACAAGTTCGAGCTCCCCCAACAAAAGCACCCCTTTTAATACTCCCCCCAAGACGGACCAATCATAGGGCACCACGCACAAAACACAGCCAATAGCAGCAGGACATTTCACAATCTACAGGACATTTTCTCCCAATAGACGTCTTCCATGTAAAACTTAACACATGAAAATCGTGGCTTGTAACCATTGGCTAAAGAATTCTTCTAGAGGTACTATTTGAGGCAACTACTCTAAAAGATTGCTCAACAAACAATGTCTATGCATTTTGCTCAATCAGTGTTTTTTAAATATTAAATTGTATTGATGTGATGATCATTTATCGATATTCTATTTGGTCACTATAATGATAATGTTTTGTTTCTAGAAGCTGATAGGCTATAATGCACAATAACCATTCATACTGCATAAGAAAACAACGTTTATTTGTCACCTGTGCCGAATACAACAGGTGTAGACCTTACAGTGAAATGCTTACTTACAGGCTCTAACCAATGGTGCAAAAAAGGTATTAGGTGAACAATAGGTAAGTAAAGAAATAAAAACAACAGTAAAAAAGACAGTGAAAAATAACAGTAGTGAGGCTGTATACAGTAGTGAGGCTATATACAGTAGAGAGGATATATACAGTAGAGAGGCTATATACAGTAGCAAGGCTACATACAGACACCGGTTAGTCGGGCTGATTGAGGTAGTATGTACATGTAGATATGGTTAAAGTGACTATGCATATATGATGAACAGGGAGTAGCAGTAGCGTACAAGAGTGGTTGGCGGGAGGTGGGTGGCGGGTGGCGGGACACAATACAGATAGCCCGGTTAGCCAATGTGCGGGGGCACTGGTTGGTCTGGCCAATTGAGGTAGTATGTACATGAATGTCTAGTTAAAGTGACTATGCATATATGATAAACAGAGAGTAGCAGCAGCGTAAAAGAGGGGTGGGGGGGGGGGTACACAATGCAAATAGTCTAGTCCGGGTAGCCATTTGATTACCTGTTATGGCTTGGGGGTAAAAACTGTTGAGAAGCCTTTTTGTGACTGGGGTGGGTGGGGTCTTTGACAATTTTTAGGGCCTTCCTCTGACACCGTCTGGTGTAGAGGTCCTGGATGGCAGGCAGCTTAGCCCCAGTGATGTACTGGGCCGTACGCACTACCCTCTGTAGTTGCCTTGCGGTCGCAGGACGAGCAGTTGTCGTACCAGGCAGTGATGCAACCAGTCAGGATGCTCTCGATGTTGCAGCTGTAGAACCTTTTGAGGATCTAAGGACCCATGCCAAATATGTTTTGTTTCCTGAGAGGGAATAGGCTTTGTCGTGCCCTCTTCACGACTGTCTTGGTGTGTTTGGACCATTCTAATTTGTTGGTGATGTGGACACCAAGGAACTTGAAGCTCTCAACCTGCTCCACTACAGCCCCGTCAATGAGAACGGGGGCGTGCTCGGTCCTCCTTTTCCTGTAGTCCACAATCATCTCCTTAGTCTTGGTTATGTTGAGGGATAGGTTGCTATTCTGGCACCACCCGGCCAGGTCTCTGACCTCCTCCCTATAGGCTGTCTCGTCGTTGTCGGTGATCAGGCCTACCACTGTTGTGTCGTCTGCAAACTTAATGATGGTGTTGGAGTCGTACCTGGTGAACAGGGAGTACAGGAGGGGACTGAGCACGCACCCCTGAGGGGCTCCAGTGTTGAGGATCAGCGTGGCAGATGTGTTGCTACCTACCCTCACCACCTGGGGGCGGCCCATCAGGAAGTCCAGGATCCAGTTGCAGAGGGAGGTGTTTAGTCCCAGGATCCTTAGCTTAGTGATGAGCTTTGAGGGTACTATGGTGTTGAATGCTGAGCTGTAGTCAATGAATAGCATTCTCACATAAGTGTTCCTTTTGTCCAGGTGGGAAATGGCAGTGTGGAGTGCAATAGAGATTGCATCATCTGTGGATCTGTTTGGTCAGTACACAAATTGGAGTGGGTGTAGGGTTTCTGGGATAATGGTGTTGATGTGAGCCATTAGCAGCCTTTCAAAGCACTTCATGGCTACGGACGTGAGTTCTACGGGCCTGTACTCATTTAGGCAGGTTGCCTTAGTGTTCTTGGGCACAGGGACTATGGTGGTCTGCTTAAAATATGTTGGTATTACAGACTCAATCAGGGACATGTTGAAAATGTCAGTGAAGACACCTGCCAGTTGGTCACCACATGCCCGGAGCATACGTCCTGGTAATCCGTCTGGCCCCGCGGCCTTGTGAATGTTGGCCTGTTTAAAGGTCTTACTCACGTCGGCTACGGAGAGCGTGATCACACAGTCGTCCAGAACAGCTGATGCTGACAGCTGATGCTCTCATGCATGCCTCAGTGTTGCTTGCCTCGAAGCGAGCATAGAAGTAATTTAGCTCGTCTGGTAGGCTCGTGTCACTGGGCAGCTCGTGGCTGTGCTTCCCTTTGTAGTCTGTAATAGTTTGCAAGCCCTGCCACATAAGACAAGCTTCGGAGCCAGTGTAGTACGATTCAATCTTAGCCCTGTATTGGCGCTTTGCCTTTTTGATGGTTCGTCGGAGGGCATAGCAGGATTTCTTATAAGCTTCCGGGTTAGAGTCCCGCACCTTGAAAGCGGCAGCTCTACCGTTTAGCTCAGTGCGAATGTTACCTGTAATCCGCGGCTTCTGGTTGGGTTATGTACGTACAGTCACTGTGGGGACGACGTCCTCGATGCACTTATTGATAAAGCTAGTGACTGATGTGGTGTACTCCTCAATGCCATCGGAAGAATCCCGGAACATGTTCCATTCTGTGATAGCAAAACAGTCCTGTAGTTCAGCATCTGCTTCATCTGACCACTTTTTTTATAGACCGAGTCACTGGTGCTTCCTGCTTTCATTTTTGCTTGTAAGCAGGATTCAGGAGGATAGAATTGTGGTCAGATTTACCAAATGGGGGGCGAGGGAGAGCTTTGTACGCGTCTCCGTGTGTGGAGTACAGGTGATCTAGAATGTTTTCCCTCTGGTTGCACATTCAACATGTTGATAGAAATTAGGTAAAACTGATTTAAGTTTTCCTGCATTAAAATCCCCGGCCACTAGGAGCGCCGCCTCTGGATGAGTGGTTTCCTGTTTGCTTATTTCTTAATAGAGCTGACTGAGTGCGGTCTTAGTGCCAGCATCCGTCTGTGGTGGTAAATAAACAGCCACGAAAAGTATAGATGAAAACTCTCTTGGCAAATAGTGTGGTCTACAGTTTATCATAAGATACTCAAATTCTAGAGACTTCCTTAGATTTGGTGAGGGATACGATAACAGGGACAGGTATATACACATAATAAGCAGAGAGGTTTCAGAACATATATATAGACCCTCTTTGTAATAAGTCTATGAATATGCAAGATCAGGAACAGACATGTACAATCATGTTTACAACAGTCAGCAGGATGTAGGTTATTGGGCTGACCTGAAATATGTAATATGATTGTAATGATTTCTTCAGTACAAAGAGACTGTTAGTGTATGTTCAACAGCCAACCACAAGGTGGAAGTCAGGAGTCATTGTAGTGATCATGGAACTACTCTGGCTACTCTGAAGAAGAATAGGAGCTCTGGATATGTAATTAAAACGATCATATTATATAGAAGCAAGATAATATGCGGATCTGTGGCAACTGGCAGCCTTTACTGTCTGTCAATAAAGGCAACAGGGCCATCTTACTTTGAAAAGTGTAGTCCCAGAGTCGTGTATTTAGATACAGTACATGGCTCTGGTGTTAAGATACACAGTTCTGGTGTTAAGATACACAGCTCTGGTGTTAAGATACACAGTTCTGGTGTTAAGATACACAGTTCTGGTGTTAAGATACACAGCTCTGGTGTTAAGATACACAGTTCTGGTGTTAAGATACACAGTTCTGGTGTTAAGATGCACAGCTCTGGTGTTAAGATACACAGCTCTGGTGTTAAGATACACAGTTCTGGTGTTAAGATACACAGTTCTGGTGTTAAGATACACAGTTCTGGTGTTAAGATACACAGTTCTGGTGTTAAGATACACAGCTCTGGTGTTAAGATACACAGCTCTTCTTGGGGACCTTCAATGCTGCAGAAATGTTTTGGTACCCTTCCACAGATCTGTGCCTCGACACAATCCTATATCAGAGCTCTACGGACAATTCCTTCGACCTCATGGCTTGGTTTTTTCTCTGACATGCACTGTCAACTGTGGCACCTTATGTTGACAGGTGTGTGCCTTTCCAAATCATGTCCAATCAATTGAATTTACCACAGGTGGACTCATATCAAGTTGTAGAAACATCTCAAGGACGATCAATGGAAACAGGGTGCACACAAGCTCTTTTTCGAGTCTCATAGCAAAGGGTCTGAATACTTATGAAAATAAGGTATTTCTGTTTTTTATTTGTAATACATTTGCAAAAATGTCTAAAAACCTGTTTTCACTTTGTCATTATGGGGTGTTGTGTGTAGATTGCTGAGGATTTAAAAAAATCCATTTCAGAATAAGACTGTAAAGTAACAAATTGTGGAAAAAGTCATGGTGTCTGAATACTTTCCAAAGGCACTGTATATAAAAGTATACAAGCACACTATTCCACACCGATCTGCACGTTAACATTTAAATTATTTTTCTAGTTTAAACGGTGTAGGAGGAATAACTTTCCAAATACAAATTATAATAACTAGAGAAGTACATTCCCTAAAGAAAATGTAGTGTGCTTAAAATGTAGTGTGCTTAAAATGTAGTGTGCTTAAAATGTAGTGTGCTTAAAATTGTGTTGCATGTATAGTGGGCTCCTGGCCAATTAAGCTATTTTGTGGGGGGGGGGGGGGGGGGGGGGGGGGGGGGGGGTTCTGCAGATCCACAGATGATGCAATCTCTATTGCACTACACACTGCCGTTTCCCACTGGGACAAAAGGAACACCTACTTGAGAATGCTGTTCATTGACTACAGCTCAGCATAGACTACACCATAGTGCCATCAAAGCTCATCATGAAGCTAAGGATCCCTGGGGCTGAACACCTCCCTCTGCAACTGGATCCTGGACTTTCTGATGGGCAGCCTCCAGGTGCTGAGGGTAAGCAACAACACATCTGCCACGCTGGCCCTCAACACGGGGGCCCCTCAGGGGTGCGTACTTAGTCCACTCCTGTACTTCCTGTTCACCCAAACTGCGTGGCCAAGCATGACTCCAACACCATCATTAAGTTTGCTGACGACACAACGGTGGTAGGCCTGATCACCAACAACGATGAGACAGCTATAGGGAGGAGGTCAGAGACCTGGCAGTCGGGTGCAATGACAACAACCTCTCCCTCAATGTCAGTAAGACAAAGAAGATGATTTTGGACTACAGGAAACAGAGTGCTGAGCACGCCCCCATTTACATCGACAGGGTTGTATTGAAGCAGGTCGAGAGCTTCAAGTTCTTCCGTGTCCACATTACTAAGGATCATGGGGCCAAACTAGAGCTGTGGCGGTCATGAAATGTTGTCAGCCGGTGATTGTCAAGCAAATAACTGCTGGTCTCAAGGTAATTGGCCGTGAATTAAGATAAACACATTTAGCATTTCCTGGCTTCCACGCATAGCTTACAATCAATCAATCAAATATATTTATAAAGCCCTTTTTACATCAGCAGATGTCACAAAGTGCTATACAGAAACCCAGCCTAAAACCCCAAACAGCAAGCAATGCAGGTGTAGAAGCACGGTGGCTAGGAAAAACTCCCTAGAAAGACAGGAACCTAGGAAGAAACCTAGAGAGTAACCAGGCTCTGAGGGGTGGCCAGTCCTCTTCTGGCTGTGCCGGGTGGAGATTATAAGAGTAAATGGCCATTTAAGGCCAGATTGTTCTTCAAGATGTTCAAACGTTTCTAGATGACCAGCAGGGTCAAATAATAATCACAGTGGTTGTAGAGGGTGCAACAGGTCAGTACCTCAGCATTAAATGTCAGTTGGCTTTTCATAGCCGAGCATTCCGATGTCGAGACAGCAGGTGCGGTGAACAGGTCAGGGTTTCCTAGCTGCAAGCAGACGTGGGATGGGAGCCTGCCGAGCCAACCGAGGCAAGGAAACCTCTCGAGCCAGCTAAGGCATGGAAGCCCGACGAGCCAGCTGAGGCACCCCCGGTTCCATCGACAGCGGCACCCGGACCCAACGTCACCTACAAAAACAAAAAACAAAAACTCCCTGATGCTTCAAATTGTGGTGTCAGCATTCTATAAGGACAGACGCTTGGAGATGAGACGCAAGTACAGGGAGTGAACATTTAATTAATAAACAGACATGAAACAGGACAGCATCTGGACATTCATGCTGACAGGGGGATGAAACAGAGGAACAGACAGATATAGGGAAGGCAATCAAAACGTGAAGGAATACAGGTGAGTCCAATGAAACGCTGATGCGCGTAACAAAGGTGACAGGTGTGCGTAATGATGGGCAAACTGGCGCCCTCGAGCGCCAGGGAGGGGGAGTGGGAGCCGGCGTGACAGGTAGTCTCTGCAGTAGTAATGGTGGTGACTGGTAATAGTTGAAAAAGTAGATTGATGGAAAGATTGATTGAATGATTGGATGTGACGAGATAGGATAGCCCGAACATGAGTTAGTTGGTTTGGTGTCTCTAACTTGAACGGTTCAAGAGTTAAAAGTTGGTGAGTTATTTTATGCAAATGTCTATAGTTATAGTTTATAAATATTTTGAAGAATTTGAAGTTAGTATAGCCTGAATATTTTAAAGTTTGTCTTGTAGCTTAATTGGCTATTTTGAATAGCTACCTCTGTATTCCTATGGTTCTCATTGAAACCCATGTTCATTTATGCAAATGTTTAATGGTTATAGTTTTTAAAAAAGTGTATATATAGTAACAATGTTTTTTTGACAAGCATTCTGAGTAGGGTCAGTCTGAACATGTCAAGATTGGTTTGGTGTCGATAGCTTAAATGGTGTAAGAGCAGTGGCGAATGAAAATACTTCTCATTCAATCCTATGGAGCGTTTATGAACATTTTAAAGGGTTATAATTCAAAAAGTATCAATGGTATCAAAATGCCTTTGACAAGTGCACGATTCCAGACAGGTTTGCACGTTTTAATGGCATTTCAGGCCTAAACAGTCACGGTCCAAACTTTTATCATGTAAATCTATGGCACTTTTATTTCCATTGAAATGCATTGGGAGCTCATTTAAATATTTTCGTGCTACAAAAAAAGTATAAATGCTATCAAAAATATTTTCTCAAACAGTCTGATTTTGGACAGTCTGTACATTTGAAAGTTGGTTTTGTGTTCATAGCTGAAATCGTTTTAGCTCTAGAGTAGGTGTCGTGGAAATTCATACTGAGAGAGACTTGGACAACCATCTTCAAACAATCATTTTTATTTAATATCGATTAATTATTTAAATAATGAGACTAGTCAATCCAACACGCTTGACTGTTGGACCGAGCAGCCTAACTGATAATGAAAAAACAGAAATATAGGCGACCTAAAAATGCTTCGTCAGGCCTTGTTCCATGCTGATCCGAGGGGGGGGACCACAAGTGATCCTGGGTTCCTCCTGCGGTCATCTAAGCTCGGTACCATTTTAACCTGACCCCGGCTTAGTTTCCCAGATACCAGGATGATTAGAACAATAAGGGATTGTTATAAATTCTTCCAGCCTATCTCTACCTCGGTTACTCCAACCACATCTTATCTATGGAATGCCAGCTGTAGGTTTTTTAAGGCTCTTCTCAGTTCACACAGACATTTGATGAGAAAGTACTCATTTAAAGCTATTCGATGCATAAACAGTATTATAACAATCTTGTAATTTTGCTCTCACACAGGCTAAATAAATAAAATCATATTAATAAGAGTATGTAAGAAATCTAGAGTTGTGCTTCTTTGCCTTCAGCAAGCACATCAAATAGTAAGAAGCTTGGCGAAGATTTAAAATGGCAGCGGCAATGGCGCACATGTGCTGTGGGGGTGTGTGTGTGCGTGTAATACTACTACAGTTAACTGATAGCTATTAACTAATAGCTAAAGTGTTACCAGAGTAGCAGTCTTTCAACGGGGAGTTTAGAAAACTACTGTACTATCTTTGGCTTCAACATGAACAGATAATGAACCTCTTTACTGATAGGCTCTGTCATTTTGACTGTTGACATTTATATAAAAAGTAATTGGTTGACAGGCAGAGTGGAAGTCATGTAGCCACTGACGAGCTAGGAGGTACGGATTCTGTATTACCGTTCTCCTAGCAGCAGGATGTTATGCAGCACGAGCGCAGATTTGTATTTATTTAAATAAGAGTTCCCGTGCAAAGACATTTTAAACTTTGGGAATATACTGTTACACTAGTGCACTACAACAGTTTTCCACAGCATTGCAACCCCCTCTGAATAATTGAATGTATTTTATTTTTAATATCGCTTACTGATCTTAAACTAGTGCTAAATGTTAATAAAATCAAGTTTATGTTGTCCTCTAGGTCTCATCATTTTGATCCTGAGGACCTGCATATTTGCATATTGAAGTGAGCCCAAATTGATCAAGTTAAGTACTTGGGGATTTGGATTGAAGATTGAAGTCTTTTAAAACACACTTTGAAAAACTGGAGAAAAAAAATAGCAAATCAAGATTGGTTTCTTTTATAGAAATAAATCCTGCCTCACTTTGGAAAGTAGTAGGAATACTGTTCTCCCTGACTCCCAGTACTTGATTATGGTAATTTATACAACGGGTGGGTCTAATCCTGAATGCTAAGGTTGTTACCCCTGGTTTGGGTAGCAACCTTAGATTTGTGTCGGGACTATATTTTGTAGAAGGATGACGTTGTATGAATAAATTAATCAAAACATCGTTAATGAAAATATGTCAATCAATATTTGAATATGTTGTTAACCAGTTGTATAAAAGTGATAAGGCCCACAAAGGCAGTGTTTGGGAGATAAATTGTCACGGTTTGCCGGCCCTCGACTTCGTCTCCGGCCTAACAACACCGTGCCAATATATCCTCCTAACACCGGTTTCTCGGGCATTATCACTTAATTATACCATGGCATTGCTGAATACTAATTTCTGATAGGCTTGAAGGGCATTGTAGAGATTGCATTATTTAAGCAATAATGCACAGGGGGTGTGGTATATGGCCAATACACCACGGCTAAGGGCTGTTCTTAGGCACGACACTAACCCAGTTTATAATTCCCTATAATGCACAAGGTATATCAGCAAGGTATAATTCAATGGCTATAGTTCATTCTTACATGTTCTATGTTTGAGCTGCTTTTGAAAGCAAACGTTGAGTTGAAAACATGATTGGCATTGTTGAATTCGACTTTCATAATAGCAAGCTAGGACCAAAAGATTTTTATAACTAAACTGTCATTGATCTATCTGTGATCGGACTGATGGTTTGATTAGCTAAACTAGCAAGTCTGTTTGTTTGGTAACCAAGGCAACTACTGTAGCTATCTATGGGTGCGTTCCCTCTGGCTTTCTACTCCGATTTCAGAGCGCTCTTGTCTAAATGCAGAATAACTGATGCATTTACAAACGCGCAACACCCGTTGAATATGACCGGTGTCAGTATATGTTGGCTGCAAAAAAAAAAAAAACGTTATTAAATTGTTGCCAGCAGCACAGTTACAGTCACCGACGCCCTAGACAACATGAAAACAGTCTAACCAGCTCGGCTAGGGCGAGTAAAATGGTCAGAGTGAGGCGTTCTCTCATTTGTGTCTGGAAGTAGATAGAAAGCTAGCCAACGTTAGCTAGTTAGCCAGTTAGCCAGTTAGCTTGGGTGCTTGACTGCCGTTGTCAAGAACGCTCGGAACAACCCTACTCCTCGACCAGAGCTTCCAGTGTGCACTCAAGAGTGGAAAAACTCCATCTGACAACGCTCTGCATTTATGAATGCCAAGAGCCACTCTGAGCCCAATCTTTACGAACACCCAAGTAAACTTGTTTAACACAATTGTACCTGCAAAAAAATTAACTAATTTTTAGATGCAAATGTGTGTTGGTATAAAAGGGACAAACAACTCGGGGCTCTATGCGTTCTCTGGAAAATAATCCGACTCAGTGGAAGGTGAGTTCCACTCCACTAGCGTTTCGTCTAACACACTTTCCACATAGTTAATTATTATCCATGGAACGCCCCTAGTTGATTATCCCTTACACAATCCACATGCATGAGGCATCCTCTGCTTTAACACCTTTCTATTCAGTCTATCATTCAGCATTGCGTTTTATCACTGGGGACAATGTTCGTACACATCACTGCATTTTGTATTGTTCTGTTGTCTGGGAGTCTCTTGACTATATTTTGATATTATTTATTGTATGTTCATGTTCACTTGCAAATGAGACCCTGATCTCAATGGTGACCCAACCTCTATAAATAAAAGTAAAATATAAATAAATAATAACAAAAATATATTGTATTATTTAGCGTTTCTGTTTAAAGTTTACACCCAAACTGGTATGTTGAAAGCTATTGTGTAGGCTATATTTAAAGAAATACACTTTTAATAAAATACAAATATGTGTTATTGGAATTACTCAACCGAGTCTTGCTAAACTTAAATGGGTCTCTTGTGCTGGATAACAGGTTTAATACAGAGTACTGGGGACTCCTTACTCCACCCATTCCAACGCGATATACGGTATATGGGAGATACTTATTTGCCTGTAGAGAGAAAACTGTCTCAGCTAAAGTGGGGCGGGAAATAATCAGTAGGGTCACTACTAACCAGATATGGTTAGTTTTTGGAGGGGGCATTGTGTCGCATTGGGTACTATAGAGGGGCCGAAGTGAAAAGCCAGCATCAGCCTTTGCAACACAGCCCCCTTCCAAAACAAACTATATTATGCTGCTGGCTTTTCACTCTGCCCCATCTATAGCGCCCAATGTGACACAAATTACTCATTGCATTTTCTTGCTGTCACAATAGAGGTGGCCATTGATTAAAATGCTATATACTTTTAATTAGTTATCCACATTGCAATGTTTTGAAATGCGGGCTTTTATTTTGAACGTTGACATTACCATACACCAGTAACGTCATCGTTTGTGCTGCTGGCAGAATACTATCGGATTCTGTTTCTGTATATATATATACATAACAGCGTTGTAGCCGCATGCATTTACCCAAATCCCACGACGTAGACAGAGGCTACCGACAACCCGAAGGGAACGATATTCATGACGATGACGCCCTTGTCACTGTCATTTTCGAGTCTGTTAAAGAATAAGGATTCTCTGCAGAAGTTTTTCAATTGCTACAATGCCTTCCACGCGCAGCACGACCTACCACGGTACTTCGGAAACCGAACGCCGTGGAAGAAGGCTCGGTTATGGGAGCGAAATTTCAGTACGGTGTCCCGCAGTAGGTTCGTCGGGTTGGCGGAACAAGCCTGTACCAAAAACTATGCGAAGGAAGCTACTATGTGTACCACTTCTGCAAGTGGCCAAGACATGACCAACTGGTTGTGGTCTATTTACAACGAAACCAAAAAACAGACCGAAGGTAGGACATGCATCTGTTGAATCCATATGATTGAGGATGTTAAACAATAATGTCCAATCCCTAATTATTTGTATTCCTTTGAAAGAAGCTATGTGTAACTTGTTACTCACTGTACCAGCGGTGGCATGTTAATAGCAAGTACTTGTTATTGTACCAGTTATTGTAGTAAGTACTTCAAATCAAATTGTATTAGTCACATGCGCCGAATACAACAGGTGTAGTAGACCTTACAGTGAAATGCATACTTACGAGCCCCTAACCAACAATGCAGTTTCCAAAAAATCCACAAAATAATAAGAGATAAAAGTAACAAGTAATTAAAGAGCAGCAGTGAAATAACAATAGCGAGACTATATACAGGGGTGTACGATACAGAGTCAATGTGCGGGGCCACCGGTTAATTGAGGTAGTATGTACATGTAGGTAGAGTTATTATGTATAGATGACAACCGAGAGTAGCAGTGGTGTAAAGAGGGGGTGAGGGGGGGGGGGCACTGTTATTGTACCAGTGGTGTAAAGAGGGGGTGAGGGGGGGGGGGGGCACTGTTATTGTACCAGTTATTTTAGTTATTTTAACATGTACTTATTATTGTACCAATTCCAGTTGGGAGACACTGGACATGTCACCTGATGGTGAGTGACCAGGACTCTCTGTGTCACACTGTGAAGCTGTTGTTGACACTGACTGAATCGACATAGACTGTGACACTGGCATGTTGTTTTTGCACAGTGATAACCTACTCTCCATCTTGTTGTCTCTGGAAATGGACCAATCGTGTGTAACATATCAAAGCAAGGGTCCAGGTGTCCCCCTACTGGCAGTTATTCTACACAATACACATACGCCTTATATGCAGACCTAACAAATATATAACAAATAAATAAATATGCAGACTTTCAGGGTGCATTAATGTTTTCATTAATGTTTTCATATCCCCTTTAGCTAGAAACCTATATGACCATGTCACTAATCAACAAGAGCATGACAGAGGCCTGTAATCATTTGCAGAGGGGCAATAGGGTTTTTTCCCAACATTGACACAACACATCAAGAAAGCTTGAGGAAGAAATGTAAACATGCATGTATTGTTCTTCTTCTCCACCCTCTCTTTCCTTCTCATGTAGCCCTGATCCCTGTGATATCTAAGAACAGTGTGAACCCCGACACCATCTTTGCCAACAACGAGATGAGTCTGGGTGACATCGAGATCTATGGGTTTGACTATGACTACACTCTGGCCTTCTACTCCAGACACCTCCACACCCTTATCTTTAACATCGCCAGGGACATCCTCATCCAGGAGCACAGGGTAATGTCTGTTCCTCTAGCCTGGTCCTAGATCAGATCTGTAGCAGAGGGTCTTTAATGTGACAGAGATGAAGTGGCACAACAGAGGAACAGTCGCCTGATCCCAGATCTGTTAGTGCTGATAACTCTTACGGTAATTGTCATACAGGAAATTCCACGGTAACAGAATTATGCTTTGACTCAGATTTGTTCACTTTAAAATGTATGCCAAACAAAAACCAAAATTCTAAGACGTGCGGCAGTGGTCCTTCTTCCTCTGCTCCCTATGCTGCTGCTGCAGCCGCCTCCACCCGGGCCCCTCTGCTCCTTATGCTGCTGCTGCAGCTGCCTCCACCCGGGCCCCTCTGCTCCCTATTCTGCTGCTGCAGCCACCTCCACCCAGGCCCCTCTGCTCCTTATGCTGCTGCTGCAGCCACCTCCACCCGGGCCCCTCTGCTCCCTATTCTGCTGCTGCAGCCACCTCCACCCGGGCCCCTCTGCTCCCTATTCTGCTGCTGCAGCCACCTCCACCCGGGCCCCTCTGCTCCCTATTCTGCTGCTGCAGCCGCCTCCACCCGGGCCCCTCTGCTCCCTATTCTGCTGCTGCAGCCGCCTCCACCCGGGCCCCTCTGCTCCCTATTCTGCTGCTGCAGCCACCTCCACCCGGGCCCCTCTGCTCCCTATTCTGCTGCTGCAGCCGCCTCCACCCGGGCCCCTCTGCTCCTTATGCTGCTGCTGCAGCTGCCTCCACCCGGGTCTCTCTGCTCCTTATGCCGCTGCTGCAGCCGCCTCCACCCGGGCCCCTCTGCTCCCTATTCTGCTGCTGCAGCCGCCTCCACCCGGGCCCCTCTGGCTACTGCCGTGACCAACGACCCGGTCGGAGGTGGCTGACCAGAAACCCAGCCTAAAACACCAAAAAGCACACAATGCAGGTGTAGAAGCACGGTGGCTAGGAAAAACTCCCTAGAAAGGCGGCAACCTAGGAAGAAACCTAGAGAGGAACCAGGCTCTGAGGGGTGGCCAGTCCTCTTCTGGCTGTGCCGGGTGGAGATTATAACAGAACATGGCCAAGATGTTTAAATGTTCATAGATGATCAGCAGGGTCAAATAATAATAATCACAGTGGTTGTAGAGGGTGCAACAGGTCACAGTGGTTGTAGAGGGTGCAACAGGTCACAGTGGTTGTAGAGGGTGCAACAGGTCACAGTGGTTGTAGAGGGTGCAACAGGTCACAGTGGTTGTAGAGGGTGCAACAGGTCACAGTGGTTGTAGAGGGTGCAACAGGTCACAGTGGTTGTAGAGGGTGCAACAGGTCAGCACCTCAGGAGTCAGCAGCATACCACTGCTGGCAGCTTCTGAAGCTAAGCAGGGTTGGTCCTGGTCAGTCCATGGATGGGAGACCACATGCTGCTGGAAGTGGTGTTGGAGGGCCAGCAGGAGGCACTCTTTCCTTTGGTCTAAAAAAATAAAAAATATCCCAGGGCATTGATTGGGGACATTGCCCTGTGTAGGGTGCTGTCTTTCGGATGGGAAGTTAAATGGGTGTCCTGACTCTCTGAGGTCATTAAAGATCCCATGGCACTTATCGTAAGAGTAGGGGTGTTAACTCCGGTGTCCTGGCTACATTCCCAAGCAAGCTGTCCTTCATACCATCACGGTCACCTAATCATCCCCAGCTTATAATTGGCTCATTCATCTCTCCCCTGTAACTATTCCCCAGGTCGTTGCTGTAAATGAGAATGTGTTCTCAGTCAACTTACCTGATAAAATAACGGTAAAATAAAGGAGTAAATGTCAGTTGGCTTTTCATAGCCGAGCATTCAGCGTTAGAGACAGCAGGTGCGGTAGAGAGAGAGTCGAAAACAGCACGTCTGGGCCAAGGTAGCACAGTGAACAGGTCAGGGTTCCATAGCCGCAGGCAGAAAAGTTGAAACTAGAGTAGCAGCACGACCAGCTGGACTGGGGACAGCAAGGAGTCATTAGGTCAGGTAGTCCTGAGGCATGGTCCCAGGGCCCAGGTCCTCTGGGAGGGGAGAGAGAATTAGAGGGAGCATACTATTGCAGCATAAATACTGGAGGCTGCGACAGGAGGGGTCGGGAGACAGATAACCAGACTATGGCACTCAATATTTCAATAGGACACCTGATAATTAATTATGTTTATTCAATAGGACACGTGATAATTCATTATATTGAAAGTTTAGGAGTCAGAACCTATTAATACAGATCTTATTACACAAAATAATTCTAACGAAGTCCGTTGGGTTTTCTCCTACTTTTCCCAAATATTCTCATAACATCACAAACCCTGCTGCTGCAGTCATTCGATGGCATTTGCATATGTTCTTCAAAGACAGGACGCCGTAATGAGATAAATAATTTAGCCTAAGATACTAAAAATAGGCCTTTTACAAGATTCAATCACGACAGGAGTGTTTGATTCTTATTAAAGAGATGGAGTCCAGACAAGCTACTTTCGGACATTTTCTGAATGGACATATAGGCCTATAGAGAGAATCAGCGAACTCACTCATGCACATAAAAGCACCTGTCAATCAAAGTCACCAGCGTATGTCAGACAAGCAAATATTTCTCCGTTCCTTAAAACTTATTAAAAAACCTAGCCTTACCTTAGACTTTTCTGAAAATAGTCTAAAATAGTATTAATTGACAAGGAAAGTATGGAGGGGACAACTATGGTATAGTATGAAGATGAAATTGGCATTTTGAATGGATGTAAAAAAATAAAAATAAAATAAAATCTATATCGTAGTGTGAGGTGAAGAAAAAATGACTGAGAAGCACACCGTATTAGTGGTGGTGAGTTAAGACAATCAGAAATCAGACATCCCCAAATGGGCACTTTCTTACATTTGACATTTGCGAGAAGCAGGCCAGGTACTTCTATGCGTGCTCAGTCAACATTAACAGGACAGAGAAACCAGACACATTCTCATTGCTCACATGGGTCGTGTAAATGATGGTATGAAATAAACCAAAACTTGTTTCTCGAAAGTGTAGCAGGTTGTGAACTCTGCAAACATTTTCACTCTGAGAATGAGAATGGTAAATGACTGTAGTTAATGCATGCATTAACAAAAATGGATGTAAGTAAATGACAGGGATGAACAGTAAATTGCTTGTTTTACAAACGGTAGGCTACCACAGTGGCATTCATAAAAGTACATTGTGGGCCAACACTGTATAGCCTCGGCTACTATTCCACTTTGCAGGCATAGGAGGTCAGCATTTATTTTTAAAAATTGTCTCACCAAGGGCGAGGGCAAATTATACCATGCCAGGTTGTAGAGGGTTGGCACATTGTCCATTTGACACAACATTAGCGCATTGTAGGCCTCAGAGCCAGAACAACCTTGTCGACTGCCGTTGAATAATTAACAAATAGTCAGACACATCCAACCTTTTTTTTAAAGGAAGACCGATTTAAATTTATTTATTCACTAGCAAGCAATGAAAACATACACTGTATAGAAGAAAGTCCACACATCAAGCTGTTGTTTTACAGCTAGCAGATTAGCTGTACAGCTAGCAGATTAGCTGTACAGCTAGCAGATTAGCTGCTGGAGCATTAAAGGACAGTTGGAAAGAGGAGGAGATATTCACAGTGTAATACATTGAGTTAGCCAAATAAATTGAGTTAGCCAAATAAATTGAGTTAGCCAAATAAATTGAGTTAGCCAAATAAATTGATTATAATCATTAGTAAACACTCCCGCTATTAGAATTTTTTTATCTACATGAAAAGTGTATCTACATAAAGTTAGTAAACATTTGATAAAATCCTAAAATGAATGTAGGCCTATTTTAAACGGTTTGGAGGGTTATTTGATTTTCATGCCGTCTTCGTCCATAACCGTCAGTTACACGGTTATTCAGTTACGATCACAGACCAACGTTGCATATAGAACACCCATATTCATAGGCCTATATATGTAATGTATGTATGTATGTATGTATGTATGTATGTATGTATGTATGTATGTATGTATGTATGTATGTATGTATGTATGTATGTATGTATGTATGTATGTAATGTATGTATGTATGTATGCATGTATGTAATGTGTGTATGTGATGCCAAGCCCCCCCAAAAATGTAACTTAATTTAAATAATGATTGTGCCATTATACAATACAGAGCCTAATAACCTACTGCATATTACGTACGGCAGAAGAAGAAAAAAAAATATATATTTAAGATGTCGTTGGTACATAATTGGTCTAGCCTACACAAATTCTAATAATCTCCTTTGATTGTGGACTGTATTATTATGCATACTGGATGGATTGGTTACCTTATGCTACACTGAAAACTATCTATCCATGAGTCTGGGAGAGAACCGACAGGCCTAGGCGATGCTGTCGGTTCATTGGGGGCGGCAGGTAGCCTAGCGGTTAGAGCGTTGGACTAGTAACCGAAAGGTTGCAAGATCGAATCACAGAGCCGACAAGGTAAAAATCTGTCGTTCTGCCCCTGAACAAGGCAGCTCCTCGACCCTCATTGAAAATAAGAATTTGTTCTTAACTAACTTGCCTAGTTAAATAAAGGTTATATAAAATAGGCTGATACATTAGCTTAAGCTACATAATATCTCAACACCATATGTTTCCATCTCCTCCTATCTCTCATTCATTCCTTTCTCGAGCGCGCAGGGATAGGGGCTGTCAACAGTTGAATTAAATATGTTTTTCTTTTGTGAAAACATGTTACTAATCATGTTCCTGAACAGATTTCACTTAAAATTAAGCACTGGGTAGCTGCAGGAACATGGAGCTGAATTCAGCAGAATATCACCTGTAACACAGTGAGAGGCTGCCTGCTCCTCAAACAATAGTTAAATCGTGAAGTGAAATGTGTTCTTATAAGCCCAGACATTTCTATACGCAATCTCGTGTGAAAGCAGAGTTTTTTGGGGTTGTCACTAAAAAGAGGAGGATCCCAGCTGCGACTATATTTATTTGTCAGCTGCGCCACTATAAAACCAGAGTAGCCTACCCAGCATTATTTAAAAAAACAAAACTGCAGGAAAGCAACCTCCATTCGCATTTAAAAAAGTATCACTTTTTACGTTCAACATAGCCTCTTCATGTATCCACTCGCTCCAGGAATGGGGAAGGTTCAATTATATTATTATATACTATAATGTTTATAGAATAATAGACAGACAAGCTTATCTTGTCTGCTAAATGAACTAGCCTACAGCCTATGGCAAGGCGCATGGCCAGATCACATACAATAGGCTGACATATTCGGTTCTTCTGAAATACGTTTTCTTCGTATCATAATGTTTCTTTAGACCTGCCTAAAAGAAATAATGGTTTTGTTTTGTGGTGTACACTGAGTTTACAATACAAAACATTAAGAAGAACTTCCTAATATTGAGTTGCAGCCCCCCCCCCCCCCTTGAGCCTCAGAACAGCCTCAATTCATCAGGGCATAGACGCAACATGGTGTCAAAAGCGTTCCACAGGGATGCTTGCCCATGTTGACTCCAATGCTTCCCACAGTTGTCAAATTGGCTGGATGTCCTTTGAACCATTCTTGATACACACAGGAAACTGATGTGTGAGAAAGCCTGCAGCGTTGCAGTTCTTGATACAAATTGGTGCTCCTGACACCTACTACCATACCCCGTTCAAAGGCACTTAAATATTTTGTCTTGCCCATTCAACCTCTGAAATGGCACACATACACAATCCATGTCTCAATTGTCTCGAGGCTTAAAAATCCTTCTTTAACCTGTCTCCTCCCCTTCATCTACACTGAATGAAGTGGATTTAACAGGTGACATCAATAAAGGATCATAGCTTTCACCTGGATTCACCTGGTCAGTCTATGTCATGGAAAGAGCAGGTGTTCATAATGTTTTGTCCACTCGGTGTATATTTAGTAGCTGTCGATGTTCCAAAGGCGTACATCAGCGGCTTGTACGGACCTGGAGATGCTAGACATGAAAGCCTGGAGATAACATTTAAAAATATATATATATTAGTGGTCAATTATTGTGAGATCGGCAGTCATTTGCTTGACAATAGCCAGCTGACAAAATGTCATGACCGCCACTGCCCTATAATCATGATTAGCCTATATTTATCTGCCGATATTCATCGTTACTCATTGTCACTTCATTCTTAAGTTCTGCACGCAATGCATAGGCATAATATAGCCTTCATTGTAACGGCTAACGTGCCTAATCAATACAATCTAATAGTATTGTCATACAGTGCATTCAGAAAGTATGCAGACCATTTACTCAGTACTTTGTTGAAGCACCTTTTGGCAGGGACTACAGCCTCGAGTCTCCTTGAGTATGACACTACAAGCTTGGCACACCTGTATTTGGGAAGTTTCTCCCATTTCTTCTCTGCAGATCCTCTCAAGTTCTGTCAGGTTGGATGGGGAGCGTCGCTGCACAGATATTTTCAGGTCTCTCTAGAGATGTTCGATTGGGTTCAAGTCCGGGCTCTGGTTTGGCCACTCAAGGACATTCAGAGACTTGTCCCGAAGCCACTCCTGCATTGTCTTGGCTGTGTGCTTAGGGTAGTTGTCCTGTTGGAAGGTGAACCTTCACCCCAGTCTGATGTCCTGAGCACTCTGTAGCAGGTTTTCATCAAGGATCTCTCTGTACTTAGCTCAGTTAATCTTTCCCTCAATCCTGACTAGTCTCCCAATCCCTGCCGCTGAAAAACATCCCCACAGCATGATGCTGCCATGTTTCCGCATGGCATTCAGGCTAAAAAGTTAAATCTTGGTTTCATCAGACCAGAAAATCTTGTTTCCCATGGTCTTAGAGTCCTTTAGGTACCTTTTGGCAAACTCCAAGCGGGCTGTCATGTGCCTTTTACTGAGGAGTGGCTTCCGTCTTGGCCACTACCATAAAGGCCTGATTGGTGGAGCGCTGTAGAGATGGTTGTCCTTCTAGAAGGTTCTCCCATCTCCACAAAAAAACTCTGGAGCTCTGTCAGAGTGACCATCGGGTTCTTGGTCACCTCCCTGACCAAGGCCCTTCTCCCCCGATTGTTCAGTTTGGCTGGGCGGCCAGCTCTAGGAAGAGTATTGGTGGTTCCAAACTTCTTCCATTTAAGAATGATGGAGGGCACTGTGTTCTTGGGGATCTTCAACACTGCAGAAATTTTTAGGAACCCTTCCCCAGATCTGTGCCTCAACACAATCCTGTCTTGGAGCTCTATGGACAGTTCCTTCGACCTCAAGGCCTGTTTTTTTTTCTCTGGCATGCACTGTCAACTGTGGCACCTTATATACAGTTGAAGTCAGAAGTTTACATACACTTAGATTGGAGTCATTAAAACTCGTTTTTCAACCACTCCACACATTTCTTGTTAACAAACTATAGTTTTGACAAGTCGGTTAGGACACCTACTTTGTGCATGACACAAGTCATTTTTCCAACAATTGTTTACAGGCAGATTATTTCACTTATAATTCACTGTATCACAGTTCCAGTGGGTCAGACGTTTACATACACTAAGTTGACTGTGCCTTTAAACAGCTTGGAAAATTCCAGAAAATGATGTCATGGCTTTAGAAGCTTCTGATAGGCTAATTGACATCATTTGAGTCAATTGGAGGTGTACCTGTGGATGTTTTTCAAGGCCTACCTTCAAACTCAGTGCCTCTTTGCTTGACATCATGGGGAAATCAAAAGATATCAGCCAAGACCTCAGAAAAAAAATTGTGGACCTCCACAAGTCTGGTTCATCCTTGGGAGCAATTTCCAAACGCCTGAATTTACCACGTTCATCTGTACAAACAATAGTACGCAAGTATAAACACCATGGGACCACGCAGCCATCATACCGCTCAGGAAGGAGACACGTTCTGTCTCCCAGAGATGAACGTACTTTGGTGCGAAAAGTGCAAATCAACCCCAGAACAACAGCAAAGGACCTTGTGAAGATGCTGGAGGAAGCCGGTACAAAAGTATCTATATCCACAGTAAAACGAGTCCTATATCGACATAACCTGAAAGGCCGCTCAGCAAGGAAGAAGCCACTGCTCCAAAACCGCCATAAAAAAGCCAGACTATGGTTTGCAACTGCACATGGGGACAAAGATCGTACTTTTTGTAGAAAAGTCCTCTGGTCTGATGAAACAAAAATAGAACTGTTTGGCCATAATGACCATCGTTATGTTTGGAGGAAAAAAGGGGAGCATTGCAAGCCAAAGAACACCATCCCAACCATGAAGCATGGGGGTGGCAGCATTGTGTTGTGGGGGTGCTTTGCTTCAGGAGGGACTGGTGCACTTCACAAAATAGATGGGAGGGGAAATTATGTGGATATATTGAAGGAACATCTCAAGACATCAGTCAGGAAGTTAAAGATTGGTCGCAAATGCGTCTTCCAAATGGACAATGTCCCCAAGCATACTTCCAAAGTTGTGGCAAAATGGCTTAAGGACAACAAAGGTCAAGCTATTGGAGTGGCCATCACAAAGCCCTGACCTCAATCCTATAGAAAATTTGTGGGCAGAACTGAAAAAGCATGTGCGAGCAAGGAGATCTACAAACCTGACTCAGTTACACCAGCTCTGTCAGGAGGAATGGGCCAAAATTCACCCAACTTATTCTGGGAAGCTTGTGGAAGGCTACCCGAAATGTTTGACCCAAGTTAAGCAATTTAAAGGCAATGCTACCAAATACTAATTGAGTGTATGTAAACTTCTGACCCACTGGGAATGTGATGAAATAAATAAAAGCTGTAATAAATTATTCTCTTTACTATTATTCTGACATTTCACATTATTAAAATAAAGTGGTGATCCTAACTGACCTAAGACAGGGAATTTTTACTAGGATTAAATGTCAGGAATTGTGAAAAACGGAGTTTAAATGTACACTGCTCAAAAAAATAAAGGGAACACTTAAACAACACAATGTAACTCCAAGTCAATCACACTTCTGTGAAATCAAACTGTCCACTTAGGAAGCAACACTGATTGACAATAAATTTCACATGCTGTTGTGCAAATGGAATAGACAAAAGGTGGAAATTATAGGCAATTAGCAAGACACCCCCAAAAAAGGAGTGATTCTGCAGGTGGTGACCACAGACCACTTCTCTTCCTATGCTTCCTGGCTGATGTTTTGGTCACTTTTGAATGCTGGCGGTGCTCTCACTCTAGTGGTAGCATGAGACGGAGTCTACAACCCACACAAGTGGCTCAGGTAGTGCAGTTCATCCAGGATGGCACATCAATGCGAGCTGTGGCAAAAAGGTTTGCTGTGTCTGTCAGCGTAGTGTCCAGAGCATGGAGGCGCTACCAGGAGACAGGCCAGTACATCAGGAGACGTGGAGGAGGCCGTAGGAGGGCAACAACCCAGCAGCAGGACCGCTACCTCCGCCTTTGTGCAAGGAGGTGCACTGCCAGAGCCCTGCAAAATGACCTCCAGCAGGCCACAAATGTGCATGTGTCTGCTCAAACGGTCAGAAACAGACTCCATGAGGGTGGTATGAGGCCCCGACGTCCACAGGTGGGGGTTGTGCTTACAGCTCAACACCGTGCAGGACGTTTGGCATTTGCCAGAGAACACCAAGATTGGCAAATTCGCCACTGGCGCCCTGTGCTCTTCACAGATGAAAGCAGGTTCACACTGAGCACATGAGCACATGTGACAGACGTGACAGAGTCTGGAGACGCCGTGGAGAACGTTCTGCTGCCTGCAACATCCTCCAGCATGACCGGTTTGGCGGTGGGTCAGTCATGGTGTGGGGTGGCATTTCTTTGTGGGGCCGCACAGCCCTCCATGTGCTCGCCAGAGGTAGCCTGACTGTCAATAGGTACCGAGATGAGATCCTCAGACCCCTTGTGAGACCATATGCTGACACATGCACATTTGTGGCCTGCTGGAGGTCATTTTGCAGGGCTCTGGCAGTGCACCTCCTTGCACAAAGGCGGAGGTAGCGGTCCTGCTGCTGGGTTGTTGCCCTCCTACGGCCTCCTCCACGTCTCCTGATGTACTGGCCTGTCTCCTGGTAGCGCCTCCATGCTCTGGACACTACGCTGACAGACACAGCAAACATTTTTGCCACAGCTCGCATTGATGTGCCATCCTGGATGAACTGCACTACCTGAGCCACTTGTGTGGGTTGTAGACTCCGTCTCATGCTACCACTAGAGTGAGAGCACCGCCAGCATTCAAAAGTGATCAAAACATCAGCCAGGAAGCATATGAACTGAGAAGTGGTCTGTGATCACCACCTGCAGAATCACTCCTTTTTTGGGGGTGTCTTGCTAATTGCCTATAATTTCCACCTTTTGTCTATTCCATTTGCACAACAGCATTTGAAATGTATTGTCAATCAGTGTTGCTTCCTAAGTGGACAGTTTGATTTCACAGAAGTGTGATTGACTTGGAGTTACATTGTGTTGTTTAAGTGTTCCCTTTATTTTTTTGAGCAGTGTATTTGGCTATGTTGTATGTAAACTTCCGACTTCAACTGTAGACAGCCCTTTGGTAGGCCGTCATTGTAAATAAGAATTTGTTCTTAACTGACTTGCCTAGTTAAATAAAACCGGCCCATTGCTCTGTTCACAGCTATATGGTTATCAATTCAATATATATTTCATCCCGTACTTTGAGCTCAGTAGACCGACTACTGCCTTTTAACTCTCATCACTGTAGGCATTTACATGTCGTTTTGTATTTCATCTCATCATTAACAAAATGTCTTCTGCAATGCCTTGATATGTTGAGTCAGTTCCTGCAATCAGTTCCATCTCGAATAAGAGTTATGTTCTCCAGCCTCCCAGCAGCAAACTGAGTGGCCATCGACATTAAGAACTGTGTCTTTCAGCTTCAGTTGTGCTTCCTGTAGGTCTTCATTCTAATAATTGTGTTCATTGTTACAGGTGGAGCTTCAGTTTCTAAGAACCGAGTTACATCTTACCTGAACTGATTCTGGGGAAATGCTTCTCTATGCAAGCTAACATCCTTACCCAACTAACAACGGTTGGTCCCATAGTCACCACCTTCAGTTTTCATATGAAGGCTGCCCAGCAGTGGGTTCCACCATGTTGGTTTCTTTACTGCTAGTGTACAAGGTTCATCTGACACCTGCACGTCCTTGGTTAACGCTCAAGTTTTTCCTTTACACTTTTACTCAAGTGCCTTTTCATGTTACAACAGTTCCTGATAATCTCAAGATGCTTTAATTGAACCTTTATTTAAGATCTCATTATGTGTTATAGACAGTTGGCCCTCTGAGTACAGATTTTGCTACGTCTGCTTTCTATCCGTGTACTTTTGGAAGATTTTCAGACTCAACATGTCTGCAGTTTGTTGCCCTTTACATTACGGGTAAATGGTAACTCTATAGAGGGCCTCATCTCAGCAATATCCATGGCATGTCGCACACTAGGCGAAAACACTATCCCAGGCAACTATTACTTCTCGTTGCTTTGTCTCGTTGCTTTGTCTCGTTGCTTTGTCTCGTGCCATCTTTGCCCATTCATCAGCACGACTCTTCATCGCAACACAACACTTTTATTCTCAATACTAAGCTACCTGCTACTTCCTATTCTACAGCATATGCTGGTAGCCCTCATGTGGTTTCCCTCCGCATTGACGTTTCGAAGTCTTTTTTTACTGGTTTTCCATGGTTTCCTTCTAATGGCAAGTTCGCAACTCCTGTCACTTTTATTCCTTCATGTGATTTAGGTTTTTCTTATCTGGTCTTTTCACCTTAATCACTCTCAAGCTTTTAAAATCAGGTTCCTGGGGTACTATCATAATAGCTAGCACTTACACTGAATCCATTCTCATGCTTTACGCTAATATATATTCCCGCTTGACCCCGCTCTGCTCCTCGTCGTTCTCCTTTCATCTCTACAACTCGCATCTGTTTCACCTCTCTCCTTTCTCAAGTGATATAAAGGTGTTATATTTTACCTCAACGCTACACTGGTCACTCGTTCAGAGCTGGAGTTGCAGCCACACTAGGGTATAATTCAACCTTCACCCTCCAGCAACTAGGTCGCTGGTCATGCTCTGGTCATGCTCTGGTCATGCTCTGGTCATGCTCTGCCTACACTTTATATGTTAGGCCCAATCTATTGGCCATCCTCTGGTCATGCTCTGCCTACACTTTATATGTTAGGCCCAATCTATTGGCCATCCTCTGGTCATGCTCTGCCTACACTTTATATGTTAGGCCCAATCTATTGGCCAACCTCTCAGCAATAGTCCTTTTATCATAGCTATCAATAGCTACTTTAGTTGGCGAGTATCCATTTAACATTCATGTAGTCATTCATTATTACACTTTCATCATCGGCGTAACATGCAAGGCACTCAGCAGGCCGGCATTCGGTTCAGACACTCTTTGGCGTGTGTCCCTATCGCTTTGTATGACTTAGTTTGACGCAAAGCAAATGTCTCATTATATCATACAAATGGCATTACAGCGGTTCTACATACAAGCGTATGTAGCATTTCATCTAAACACATGGCGTTCAGCCCGCCATGCTTTAATGAAAATTACATATAATACTTTCCATTACCGTATAATCTCACTTTTGTTTATATTTCTTTCATGCCTCTATTTTACATGTAGTTAGTCATTGTTTTTAATCTTTAGATCCAATTGTTGCTTCGTTGCGTCCCTTCTCCCTGCTAAGTAACTTATTATTTTGGGGTGGGTTTCGATGCTAGCGGTCCTGCGTAGGGCTACCTACCTTTACGTCTGGCTCCGACGATCTTCCCTCTGTCTTTCTTGTTCACTCAGTTAAACATGTACTAGATTGAAATAGAGTTTAGGAAAGTTCAATCAGGAAGGCTGGTTCGAATGCTCCTTTAACTTCATTCAGTAAGTATAACATAATTCACTCTGTTTCCTGTTCTACGGGCATAGTGGGAAGGAATACAAACGTATCATCATAGCGTCTTGTTTCTCCTCTTTCCTATTAGCCGTGTGTGGAATGTCATTCACCTATTGACCTTATAGCCTATAAGCACGGCACAATAATGCACATTCCTCACGCTTGCTGTTCAACCTATGGGCTCACTCTTGCAATTATCACTTCCCTCTCTCTTAACCAATCGGGTGTAAATCTTGGGATGTATTTATATGTTAACTTACCCATGTTCTCTCACTTGCTGTTTTTCTGCAGCAGTTAACAACCATCCACTTCCCTACCACCACCAGCTATAATATCCTTAATGCCCGTCATTAGAACTCCTTCACCCCAACAGGGTTGTTTTGATGCCAGCAGTACCGCATAGGGGCTATCTGCCATCACATCATCTGGCTCCTAGGATCTTCCCTCTGAGACGAGGCAATTCGGCAGATTATTTAATAAAATTACATCTTGCATTCCGTCTTTGTTCATTCAGTTAAGCCTGTACTCGATTGAATTACAGCAGGTGAAGTGGATTTACATCCGGTTATGGCATTATGGTAACAGAATTACATGATGAATCCCTGACCTGTACTATACAGAAATGCATTATTATGAGTATGAATATCATTCTCTTCATGGTGATTTATCCTAAATAGGTACACAAAGGTAGAAATATGCAATATCCTTATTTTGCATATTTGGGTGTCATTCTACACACTGGCTATTATTTTAATGAGCTCCGCCCCCAAACAAGTCGACATTTGGTTGTTCCGGACCTGACAAAATCTGAAACAATCATAGACATCTCTGTTTCACAAGTTTGGACATCACAGTACAGTCGCCATCCTATATCTCAGATATTTTATCTCCCTACGAGCCAGGATGCAGCCTGAGATTCTCTGGCAGGGCACTGTTAACCATTCCAGTGATTTGTCTGCCATTGTAATCCTTGGGCGAGCCGCCTAAGCAGTTTTTTAGGTCGCCTGTCCAAACAGTGTAAAAAATATATATATATACATTACCAGTCAAAAGTTTGGACAAACCTACTCATTCAAGGGTTTTTCTTTATTTTTACTATTTTCTACATTGTAGAATAATAGTGAAGACATCAAAACTATGAAATAACACATGGAATCATGTAGTAACCAAAAAAGTGTTAAACAAATTTTAGATTTTAGATTCTTCAAAGTAGCCACCCTTTGCCTTGATGACAGCTTTGCACACTCTTGGCATTCTCTCAATAAATACAGTATTTATTGGTTTATTCGGATCCCCATAGCAACCGGCCATGTTTGGGAGTCCCATAGGGCGGCGCACAATTGGCCCAGCGTCGTCCAGGTTTGGCCGGTGTAGGCCGTCATTGTAAAGAAGAATTTGTTCTTAACTGACTTGCCCTTGATTAAATTAAGGTTAAATAAAAAATGTAAAATAAATAACTTTTTGCATAGGCAGCAGCTACTCTTCCTGGGGTTCCACAAAAACCACAAAACATGACAAGTAACAAAACACTGGAACACTGATAGACAAGGACAGTCACACAAATGTGAAATACAACGATATACAAACAAACAAATGCATAATACAAATAATGCAAAAAAAAAAATGTATGTCTGTGTGTACGTTTGTTTGTGTGTGTCCCTCACAGTCCCCGCCATTCCACGAGATGCTGTTTAATCTTAAAACTTTTTTTTTAGGTAGTTTTGTTTGCTTGAGTAATAGGAGATGGAAGGGAGTTCCATGTGATCATGGCTCTGTATAGTTGCTGTGAATTAGTTTTGGACTTGAAGAGACCCCTGGTGGCATGTCTTGTGGGGTATGGATGGGTGTCTGAAAAGACCCCTGGTGGCATGTTGTGTGGGGTATGGATGGGGTGTCTGAAGAGACCCCTGGTGGCATGTCTTGTGGGATATGGATGGGTGTCTGAAGAGACCCCTGGTGGCATGTCTTGCGGGGTATGGATGGGGTGTCTGAAGAGACCCCTGGTGGCATGTCGTGTGGGGTATGGATGGGTGTCTGAAGAGACCCCTGGTGGCATGTCGTGTGGGGTATGTATGGGGTGTCTGAAGAGACCCCTGGTGGCATGTCTTGTGGGGTATGTATGGGTGTCTGAGCTGAATGGTATTTGATTTATGAAGACAATCTGGAATTGTCATCACAGTAATATTTCTCATAAAAACTAGAAGAGAAGCAGTTAATCTCTTGTCAACCCTCAACCAGGAAAGACTGGCATGTTGTTGATGTTAGTTCTCTGTGGGGCGGCAGGTAACCTAGTAGTTAGAGTGGAGGGGCGGCAGGTAACCTAGTGGTTAGAGTGGAGGGGCGGCAGGTAACCTAGTGGTTAGAGTGGAGGGGCGGCAGGTAACCTAGTGGTTAGAGTGGAGGGGCGGCAGGTAACCTAGTGGTTAGAGTGGAGGGGCGGCAGGTAACCTAGTGGTTAGAGTAGAGGGGCGGCAGGTAGCCTAGTGGTTAGAGCGTTGGGCCAGTATCCGAAAGGTTGCTAGATCGAATCTCCGAGCTGACAAGGTAAATATCTGTCGTTCTGCACCTGAACAATGCAGTTAACCCACTGTTCCCCGGTAGGCCATCATTGTAAATACGAATTTGTTCTTAACTGACTTGCCTAGTTAAATAAAGGTTAAATATGTTTAAGAAATTGCAGTTAAGGACAAGGCGTGCTGCTCTGTTTTGAGCCAGCTGCAGCTTTGCTAAGTCTTTCTTTGCTGCACTTGACCATATTACCAGACAGTAATTAAACTGGGACAAGACCAGAGCCTGAAGAACTAGTACAGTTGATTTTTGTGTAAAAAAAAAACACAACATCTTTTTAAAACAGACATACTCCTCCCCATCTTCACAACAACTTTGTCAGTATGTCTTGACCATGATAATTGACCATCCGATGTTATACTTAGGAGTTCATCTTCCTCAACTGGCTGAATGGTCACACCATTTATACACAACTCCTGTTGAGGTTTACGTCTTAGAGAATGTTCTGAACCCAATACAATGCTTTTAGTTGAAGATGTATTTAAGACCAGTTTATTATGAATCACCCATTAGGATACTGACTGTAACTCCTTATTTAGATTTTTAGTGAGCTCACTGACTTTGGGTGCTGACATGTACAGTGTGGAATCATCCGTATACATAGTGATTCTAGCTTTGTGTCAGACCAGTGGTAAATCATTTGTAAATGTCTTGCTTTGACCACCAGATGACAGAAAGAGAAAAAAAACAGTAATGAGATGAACATAACAGCCAGTGGAAGAGAGGACAGTAGCAGGAGACACTATGAGCTGAACATAACAGTCAGTGGAAGAGAGGACAGTAGCAGGAGACACTATGAGCTGAACATAACAGTCAGTGGAAGAGAGGACAGTAGCAGGAGACACTATGAGCTGAACATAACAGCCAGTGGAAGAGAGGACAGTAGCAGGAGATGCTATGAGCTGAACATAACAGTCAGTGGAAGAGAGGACAGTAGCAGGAGACACTATGAGCTGAACATAACAGTCAGTGGAAGAGAGGACAGTAGCAGGAGACACTATGAGCTGAACATAACAGTCAGTGGAAGAGAGGACAGTAGCAGGAGACACTATGAGCTGAACATAACAGCCAGTGGAAGGGAGGACAGTAGCAGGAGACACTATGAGCTGAACATAACAGTCAGTAGAAGAGAGGACAGTAACAGGAGACACTATGAGCTGAACATAACAGCCAGTGGAAGAGAGGACAGTAGCAGGAGACACTATGAGCTGAACATAACAGTCAGTGAAAGAGAGGACAGTAGCAGGAGACACTATGAGCTGAACATAACAGCCAGTGGAAGGGAGGACAGTAGCAGGTGATCCAACTGATTTGTGTCCAACTATGATATCCCATTGTAGCCAATTCAATTACAGTAATTCAGATTTTTTCTTGGTGAATCCGCTACCAATTTGGTAAAATAATTATGAGTTTTAATCACATAATAATTAATAAACAAACTTGATATCAGGAAACACACTGTAACTATTTAGTAGGTCTACCTTTTCTTGTTACTTTTGTGAACTTTCATTATCCTCCCTACACGAGGGAGAGACATTAGAAATGATCTGAGCCTTTGCTTACTGCTAATTTTTGGGACGGAAAATGCTTGAAATAATTATATTTGACTTAATTTCTCAAAAATATAGACTCTTATCTTTCATTTGACACCCAATTTGACATGCTCCTATAAACTTCACATGTTGGTGCTCATGTGTCCGTTTTAGATGGAAAATCTTATACCAAGTTTGTGTTGTATTGCCAATTCCTCGCCGGGGGGGCAAGTTTGGCATTACAATGACCACAGGAAGTTGTCAAGACGGCACAAAACTGATCTGGGACCAGAGTCTGTTTTTCTAGTCTGGTTTCCCACATCTGTTTGTCGTGTTTTGCCAATAGGAGTTGGCAAGAAGGCACAAACAAAAATAGCCAACTTCTATGGTCGTTGTCACTCAAAACTCCTATGGTCTGACAGCACAACAATCATAGGAGTTGGCACGTTGGCACAAACAGCTCCTATGGTCATTGGCATGCCAATTTGCCATTGAATGCCACAATGAATGCTTTTGAAAATGATTTCACAAGGCCCATTTCACATGATATGCCTAAATAATTAATAACTACTAGGCTAATAATAATAATTTTTTCTTCTTTTGATAATTTAATGAACCTATATCATGTTATTTCAAGTTATCCCTTTGGAGCACAATAGGTGGAAATGATATTGTTTAACCATTGCAACATTTGATGCACAGTCACATTCACTGTGGTGGTCTGAAGACTTCTATAGAGTTCACAGCTTGACAATGTCTCATCGCGATTAGTATTCCCTGTAATTTGCAACAATGTCAATAAACGTCATCATCTCTCTTTCCTTTGCGGTACCTCAAACTGTCGTGATTACCAGATGAGAGAGAACTTTCTATGAGTTGATTTGACTCCTGGCTCAGTTTTGTCTGAGCTGTGTCATCTTAAAACCTACTATGAGAGTTTTTTGTTGTTCTTATAAAACATGTTTTAACGTGATTCCTAGGACCTTTTCTATGATGCTTTGTGGATACGGCCCCGGGTCTGTTTGTGCAGTATAACCAAATGCTTTGGTCGTTGGCAGGCCTAACTAGCACTGGCATAAGACTGCACTCACTGTCACATGAAAGACCATTCTGCTCCAGATGCATATTAATCAAATCATAATAACTGGAAACTGTTATATTATGTCATTCTGTTGGACTTGACAAAGCACAGGCCGTGTCTTTGTTTGTAACCTTGACAACCCCCCGCCCCATTTATTCAACACTTGCCATATTTTTCCAAATAGAGAGAGATTCCATTTATACTGTCAGTGTCACCCTGTTAAAGTTGACACATTTATCTTCTAATAGTGGTGAGGAAATCATTGGGGAAAAATGAGTTAAAGTAGTGTTTTTTTTTAAATATTCAGCCTTTTCAAGATCTTCCCATGAGAATTGGTGTAAGTGGACTTTCTGCAAAGCCTATGTTCAAAGAACGAATATTTGACTGAGCGTTATAAAACCGTGTCTTAAGTTTAGACAGTTTACATGTCCATCTCCAAGACAGTTTTACACGTCCATCTCCAAGACAGTTTACACGTCCATCTCCAAGACAGTTTTACACGTCCATCTCCAAGACAGTTTTACACATCCATCTCCAAGACAGTTTTACACGTCCATCTCCAAGACAGTTTACACGTCCATCTCCAAGACAGTTTACACGTCCATCTCCAAGACAGTTTTACACGTCCATCTCCAAGACAGTTTACACGTCCATCTCCAAGACAGTTTACACGTCCATCTCCAAGACAGTTTTACACGTCCATCTCCAAGACAGTTTTACACGTCCATCTCCAAGACAGTTTTACACGTCCATCTCCAAGACAGTTTTACACGTCCATCTCCAAGACAGTTTACACGTCCATCTCCAAGACAGTTTACACGTCCATCTCCAAGACAGTTTTACACGTCCATCTCCAAGACAGTTTTACACGTCCATCTCCAAGACAGTTTTACACGTCCATCTCCAAGACAGTTTTACACGTCCATCTCCAAGACAGTTTTACACGTCCATCTCCAAGACAGTTTTACACGTCCATCTCCAAGACAGTTTACACGTCCATCTCCAAGACAGTTTACACGTCCATCTCCAAGACAGTTTTACACGTCCATCTCCAAGACAGTTTACACGTCCATCTCCAAGACAGTTTTACACATCCATCTCCAAGACAGTTTACACGTCCATCTCCAAGACAGTTTACACGTCCATCTCCAAGACAGTTTTACACGTCCATCTCCAAGACAGTTTACACGTCCATCTCCAAGACAGTTTACACGTCCATCTCCAAGACAGTTTACACGTCCATCTCCAAGACAGTTTTACACATCCATCTCCAAGACAGTTTACACGTCCATCTCCAAGACAGTTTTACACGTCCATCTCCAAGAGAGTTTACACGTCCATCTCCAAGACAGTTTACACGTCCATCTCCAAGACAGTTTACACGTCCATCTCCAAGACAGTTTACACGTCCATCTCCAGATGGACAGTTTACACGTCCATCTCCAAGACAGTTTACACGTCCATCTCCAAGACAGTTTTACACGTCCATCTCCAAGACAGTTTACACGTCCATCTCCAAGACAGTTTTACACGTCCATCTCCAAGACAGTTTTACACGTCCATCTCCAAGACAGTTTTACACGTCCATCTCCAAGACAGTTTTACACGTCCATCTCCAAGACAGTTTTACACGTCCATCTCCAAGACAGTTTTACACGTCCATCTCCAATAAATGGTGATAAACATAGATGCTTGTTTCTGTTCCTCTCCAAGCTTTAGTGATAACATCTCATTTTCTTCTGCCTTAGTACCCCGAGGGCTTGCGAGAGTACGAGTACATACCTAACTTTGTTGTCAGAGGACTGCACTATGATGTCCAAAAGGCTTTACTGATGAAGATCGATGCCTTTCACTACATACAGCTGGGAACCGTATACAGGTATATGCAGTCTAGCTATTACTATGAATACATTGATTAAAGGCCTAGTGCAGTCAAACACGTGATTTTCCTGTGTTGTATATATATATTTCCACAATATGAGGTTGGACTAATACTATGCAATTGTGAAAGTTATGATAATGCCCTTTTAGTGTAAAATCTGTTTGAAAAGACTGCCTGATTTTTCAGCCTGTTTTGGTGGGATGGAGTTTTGGACCTGCCTAGTTAGACCAATAAGAAAGAGTTCCAAACCTCTCTGCCAATAACAGCTAGTTTTAACAGCTATTTTTCCACTCCCCACTCAGACCACTCCAAGACAGTTCTAGCTAAATTCTTGCTTGAGAAATAGCTCTTTGCTAAGAAGCAATTTTTGTTTCTTTTTGATATTTTTTATTTAAAACAAACAGTTAGCTAGAAATTATTTGATATTGAGATTAAAACGGCTGTATTGGACCTTTAAGCAATGATAATCCTCTGTGTAACTATACTGTCATGTTTATCTGTGTAACTATACTGTCATGTTTATCTGTGTGACTATACTGTCATGTTTATCTGTGTGACTATACTGTCATGTTTATCTGTGTAACTATACTGTCATGTTTATCTGTGTAAATGTCATGTTTATCTGTGTGACTATACTGTCATGTTTATCTGTGTGACTATACTGTCATGTTTATCTGTGTGACTATACTGTCATGTTTATCTGTGTAAATGTCATGTTTATCTGTGTGACTATACTGTCATGTTTATCTGTGTAACTATACTGTCATGTTTATCTGTGTAAATGTCATGTTTATCTGTGTGACTATACTGTCATGTTTATCTGTGTAACTATACTGTCATGTTTATCTGTGTAACTATACTGTCATGTTTATCTGTGTGACTATACTGTCATGTTTATCTGTGTGACTATACTGTCATGTTTATCTGTGTGACTGTCATGTTTATCTGTGTGACTGTCATGTTTATCTGTGTGACTGTCATGTTTCTCTGTGTGACTGTCATGTTTCTCTGTGTGACTGTCATGTTTCTCTGTGTGACTGTCATGTTTCTCTGTGTGACTGTCATGTTTCTCTGTGTGACTGTCATGTTTCTCTGTGTGACTGTCATGTTTCTCTGTGTGACTATACTGTCATGTTTATCTGTTGTAACTATACTGTCATGTTTATCTGTGTGACTGTCATGTTTATCTGTGTAACTGTCATGTTTATCTGTGTAACTGTCATGTTTATCTGTGTGACTGTCATGTTTATCTGTGTAACTATACTGTAGATTTACAGTGTTTTACTTTACAGGCCTGATATGCAGTTAATGTTAATGGTTAGCAGTATTTCCTGGTTTAGAAAAAAGAGATTGGTCCAAACGTGTGTGTTCTCTTGTCCCCTGTAGGGGTCTTCACCCGGTACCAGACAAGGAGGTGATTGCCATGTACAATGGCTGCCATGTCCCTCTGGAGAATATGAGTGACTTCTATGGCAAGGTAGGGCCCATATTATCTCCTCCACCCTTCCACAGTCACTATATACAGATCTGTTTCAGTGACCGTGATAAACTGACCCCGTTACATTTAGCAGCAAGGCCACTCTGCATTGCCAAGTCACCCCCCAGTCATTATCAGGTTTCACCCCTTACAGTCAGACACATGATACTGTAGTATTAGGTTTCTACCCTGTAGAGCCCAACCATGGGTAATCTAAGAACACAGACCCAAACCTCACATGCACTAGATAGTTAGCTACTCCATCTACTTCTGATGGCAGATAGACACGGCCTCGTGTTATCTTCAGTTTTTGGCAGACATGATATTGCGTAGCCTAGTAACACCTCACTTTACTAATGTCTTCTCCTATCTGATCTTTCATATCTCTCCTCCTCCAGAGTTCCCATGGCCACACAATGAAACAGTTCATGGACATCTTTTCCCTCCCAGAGATGAACCTTCTGTGCTCTGTTAATGACTACTTCATGAAGCACAATATCGACTACGAGCCCGTCCACCTCTACAAAGATGTCAAGGTAACGAGACCATAACAGTGGTCTTCCAAAGACACCTCGGTTGTGTTCATTTAGGCACAACATGGGGGGAAAAAAACTGTCAGAAAGAGATTAACAGGTACTATCTGAAACAACGTTTTTTTAAAACATTTTTGCTACGGTGTGCCCTAATGAACACGACCTCTCTCAGGAACCATAGGCAGACCAGAAGGCCAACATCATAATGCTCTTCTCTATGACAAAATGTATTCCAGTAACGTGGCAGTTATGTGCATTAATAGTGAAACCTTGTTGTGACCATTGGTTGTGACGTTGTAGTTATTTTAGTGTGCTTCGTGACAGAGTAGAGGCTTAATTTAGACTTTTGAAAATGGCAGTCTAGTTTTAGAAGAGGCAGCTGTCTGGTCTCTGGTGGCTCTGCCTGCCTGCCTCTTCAGAAGGAGACAGGAGTGAAATCAGGGTTGTGTCTTGTTTCTCTGATGGGCTTGTCAGGGAGGACTGGTACCTGCTTAGTTTCATTCTGCAGTGTCTGTGACAGATCAGTGTCATCATGATGAAAACCTGGCTTCATGTCTGCTCACTCACAATATATCAAGCTAGAATAGACAACTTCTCAAATGTCACTCCCTTCCCCACCTCCTCTCCCCTTCCCTTCCCTCCTCTCCCCTTCCCTTCCCTCCTCTACCCACTCCCTTCCCCACCTCCTCTCCCCTTCCCTTCCCTCCTCTACCCACTCCCTTCCCTCCTCTCCCTTTCTCTCCCTTTCACTCCCTTGCCTTTCTCTGTCTCTCCTTTCACTCCCTTGCCTGTCTGTGTCTCTCCTTTCACTCCCTTGCCTGTCTGTGTCTCTCCTTTCACTCCCTTGCCTTTCTGTGTCTCTCCTTTCACTCCCTTGCCTTTCTGTGTCTCTTCTTTCACTCCCTTGCCTTTCTCTGTCTCTCCTTTCACTCCCTCGCCTTTCTCTGTCTCTCCTTTCACTCCCTTGCCTTTCTCTGTCTCTCCTTTTCACTCCCTCGCCTTTCTCTGTCTCTCCCTTTCACTCCCTCGCCTTTCTCTGTCTCTCCCTTTCACTCCCTTGCCTTTCTGTGTCTCTTCTTTCACTCCCTCGCCTTTCTCTGTCTCTCCCTTTCACTCCCTTGCCTTTCTGTGTCTCTCCTTTCACTCCCTTGCCTTTCTGTGTCTCTCCTTTCACTCCCTCGCCTTTCTCTGTCTCTCCCTTTCACTCCCTTGCCTTTCTCTGTCTCTCCCTTTCACTCCCTTGCCTTTCTGTGTCTCTTCTTTCACTCCCTTGTCTTTCTCTGTCTCTCCTTTCACTCCCTTGCCTTTCTCTGTCTCTCCCTTTCACTCCCTTGCCTTTCTGTGTCTCTTCTTTCACTCCCTTGCCTTTCTGTGTCTCTTCTTTCACTCCCTTGCCTTTCTCTGTCTCTCCTTTCACTCCCTTGCCTTTCTCTGTCTCTCCCTTTCACTCCCTCGCCTTTCTCTGTCTCTGCCTTTCACTCCCTCGCCTTTCTCTGTCTCTCCTTTCACTCCCTCGCCTTTCTCTGTCTCTCCTTTCACTCCCTTGCCTTTCTGTGTCTCTCCCTTTCACTCCCTCGCCTTTCTGTGTCTCTCCTTTCACTCCCTTGCCTGTCTGTGTCTCTCCTTTCACTCCCTTGCCTTTCTCTGTCTCTCCTTTCACTCCCTTGCCTTTCTGTGTCTCTCCTTTCACTCCCTTGCCTTTCTCTGTCTCTCCCTTTCACTCCCTTGCATGTCTGTGTCTCTCCCTTTCACTCCCTTGCATGTCTGTGTCTCTCCCTTTCACTCCCTTGCATGTCTGTGTCTCTCCTTTCACTCCCTTGCCTGTCTGTGTCTCTCCTTTCACTCCCTTGCCTGTCTGTGTCTCTCCTTTCACTCCCTTGCCTGTCTGTGTCTCTCCTTTCACTCCCTTGCCTGTCTGTGTCTCTCCTTTCACTCCCTTGCCTGTCTGTGTCTCTCCTTTCACTCCCTTGCCTTTCTCTGTCTCTCCCTTTCACTCCCTTGCATGTCTGTGTCTCTCCTTTCACTCCCTTGCCTGTCTGTGTCTCTCCTTTCACTCCCTTGCATGTCTGTGTCTCTCCTTTCACTCCCTTGCCTGTCTGTGTCTCTCCTTTCACTCCCTTGCCTGTCTGTGTCTCTCCTTTCACTCCCTTGCCTTTCTCTGTCTCTCCCTTTCACTCCCTTGCATGTCTGTGTCTCTCCTTTCACTCCCTTGCATGTCTGTGTCTCTCCTTTCACTCCCTTGCATGTCTGTGACTCTCCTTTCACTCCCTTGCCTGTCTGTGTCTCTCCTTTCACTCCCTTGCCTGTCTGTGTCTCTCCTTTCACTCCCTTGCCTGTCTGTGTCTCTCCTTTCACTCCCTTGCCTGTCTGTGTCTCTCCTTTCACTCCCTTGCCTGTCTGTGTCTCTCCTTTCACTCCCTTGCCTCTTTCTCTGTCTCTCCCTTTCACTCCCTTGCATGTCTGTGTCTCTCCTTTCACTCCCTTGCCTGTCTGTGTCTCTCCTTTCACTCCCTTGCCTTTCTCTGTCTCTCCTTTCACTCCCTTGCCTGTCTGTGTCTCTCCTTTCACTCCCTTGCCTGTCTGTGTCTCTCCTTTCACTCCCTTGCCTGTCTGTGTCTCTCCTTTCACTCCCTTGCCTGTCTGTGTCTCTCCTTTCACTCCCTTGCCTGTCTGTGTCTCTCCTTTCACTCCCTTGCCTGTCTGTGTCTCTCCTTTCACTCCCTTGCCTGTCTGTGTCTCTCCTTTCACTCCCTTGCATGTCTGTGTCTCTCCTTTCACTCCCTTGCCTGTCTGTGTCTCTCCTTTCACTCCTTTGCCTGTCTGTGTCTCTCCTTTCACTCCTTTGCCTGTCTGTGTCTCTCCTTTCACTCCCTTGCCTGTCTGTGTCTCTCCTTTCACTCCCTTGCCTGTCTGTGCCTCTCCTTTCACTCCCTTGCATGTCTGTGTCTCTCCTTTCACTCCCTTGCCTGTCTGTGTCTCTCCTTTCACTCCCTTGCATGTCTGTGTCTCTCCTTTCACTCCCTTGCCTGTCTGTGTCTCTCCTTTCACTCCCTTGCCTGTCTGTGTCTCTCCTTTCACTCCCTTGCATGTCTGTGTCTCTCCTTTCTCTCCCTTGCCTGTCTGTGTCTCTCCTTTCACTCCCTTGCCTGTCTGTGTCTCTCCTTTCACTCCTTTGCCTGTCTGTCTCTCCTTTCTCTCCCTTGCCTGTCTGTGTCTCTCCTTTCTCTCCCTTGCCTGTCTGTGTCTCTCCTTTCACTCCCTTGCCTGTCTGTGTCTCTCCTTTCACTCCCTTGCCTGTCTGTGTCTCTCCTTTCACTCCCTTGCATGTCTGTGTCTCTCCTTTCACTCCCTTGCCTGTCTGTGTCTCTCCTTTCTCTCCCTTGCCTGTCTGTGTCTCTCCTTTCACTCCCTTGCCTGTCTGTGTCTCTCCTTTCTCTCCCTTGCCTGTCTGTGTCTCTCCTTTCTCTCCCTTGCCTGTCTGTGTCTCTCCTTTCTCTCCCTTGCCTGTCTGTGTCTCTCCTTTCTCTCCCTTGCCTGTCTGTGTCTCTCCTTTCTCTCCCTTGCCTGTCTGTGTCTCTCCTTTCTCTCCCTTGCCTGTCTGTGTCTCTCCTTTCTCTCCCTTGCCTGTCTGTGTCTCTCCTTTCTCTCCCTTGCCTGTCTGTGTCTCTCCTTTCACTCCCTTGCCTTTCTGTGAGTCATTGTTCAGAGGCTCCTTCATCCCAGTGGGGTTGTTCATTTACTCTGCCTGTCTCTGTCAGTGTGAAACTTTGTCCTGGTGCATTAGTTAAATCATGAAGCACAGGGCAAGACACACACACAGACATGCACACGTGTGAGCAGACACACACACACACACACACACACACACATACACACACACCCCCATTCAGGAGATGTTGGTGTAAAGTTGTAGTCTCATCTACGTAGCAACTACCAACCTTTAAGAGGCTTTCATTTGTATTGAGTAGAGCACACCAGTCACATTAAGGCTGTTTGTTAATGCCAAAGAAACTGTGTGGGACATTCAGCTCAAATCCTATTCTTGATTTTGTTACTTTTTTTGTGTCTTTGTCTTTAGTTTTGTAGTTTTCCAAGGTGACAATCAATCAATCAATCAAATGTATTTATATAGCGCTTCTTACATCAGCTGATATCTCAAAGTGCTGTACAGAAACCCAGCCTAAAACCCCAAACAGCAAGCAATGCAGGTGTAGAAGTCCAGTGGCTAGGAAAAACTCCCGGCAACCTAGGAAGACACCTAGAGAGGAACCAGGCTCTGAGGGGTGGCCAGTCCTCTTCTGGCTGTGCCAGGTGGAGATTATAACAGAACATGGCCAAGATGTTCAAACGTTTATAGATGATCAGCAGGGTCAAATAATAATAATCACAGTGGTTGTAGAGGGTGCAACAGGTCAGCACGTCAGGAGTAAATATCAGTTGGCTTTTCATAGCCGATCATTCAGAATTAGAGACAACAGGTGCGGTAGAGAGAGAGAGTCGAAAACAGCACGTCCGGGACAAGGTAGCACGTCCGGTGAACAGCGCACTGTGTTAGCGCACTGTGTTAGCGCACTGTGTTAGCGCACTGTGTTAGTACACTTTGTCCACTAGGTACTTTTACAAAGTTTTCCAAATACTTTTGATATGGAGGAACAGGAATTGTTTATCGTTCTGCACTCTTCCTTCTCCCATATGGAACGTCGTTTGTAACATGATATATTGTCAAAAGAAACAATTCATTTCCTGTCACAAATTTCAGCCATTGTAATGTCTCCGCCTCTCTGTCTAACAGGAAGCGATAGGAGATGTTCATGTCAAGGGTATTATGTATCGGGCTGTGGAGGCAGATATCGGTAAGGACAACAAGGATCTGTGTGTGATAATAGGGGAAGGGAGTGAAGGGAGTGTCTAATGTATCATGTAATATCTTTACAGATTATCTCTGTGTGTGAACGATAAGAGTATTACATCAAGGCCGTTGTCGTTGTTCTGTCTCATATCTTCAAACAGATTACTAGGAGACATTATTATCCTTCTCCCTAGAAGTAATGTTTTTCTGTCCACAATAGCAATCGCTCTCTCCTCTCTCTTTTGCTCTCTCCTCTCTCTTTCGCTCTCTCTCCTCTCTCTCCCTCCTCTCTCTCTCTTCTCTTTCTCGCTCTCTCCTCTCTCTTTCGCTCTCTCCCTCCTCTCTCTCTTCTCTTTCTCGCTCTCTCCTCTCTCTTTCGCTCTCTCCCCTCTCTCTCCCTCCTCTCTCTCTCCTCTCTCTTTCGCTCTCTCCCCTCTCTCTCCCTCCTCTCTCTCTCTTCTCTTTCTCGCTCTCTCCTCTCTCTTTCGCTCTCTCCCCTCTCTCTTTCGCTCTCTCCCCTCTCTCTCCCTCCTCTCTCTCTCTTCTCTTTCTCGCTCTCTCCTCTCTCTTTCGCTCTCTCCCCTCTCTCTCCCTCCTCTCTCTCTCTTCTCTTTCTCGCTCTCTCCTCTCTCTTTCGCTCTCTCCCCTCTCTCTCCCTCCTCTCTCTCTCTTCTCTTTCTCTCTCTCTCCTCTCTCTTTCGCTCTCTCCCTCCTCTCTCTCTCTTCTCTTTCTCGCTCTCTCCTCTCTCTTTCGCTCTCTCCCCTCTCTCTCCCTCCTCTCTCTCTTCTCTTTCTCGCTCGCTCTCTCTCTCGCTCTCCATCCTCTCTCTCCCTCCTCTCTCTCTCTTCTCTTTCTCGCTCTCTCTCTCGCTCTCCATCCTCTCTCCTCCTCTCTCTCTTCTCTTTCTCGCTCTCTCGCTCTCTCTCTCGCTCTCCATCCTCTCTCTCCCTCCTCTCTCTCTCTTCTCTTTCTCGCTCTCTCGCTCTCGCTCTCCATCCTCTCTCCTCTCTCTCTCTTCTCTTTCTCGCTCTCTCTCTCGCTCTCCATCCTCTCTCTCCCTCCTCTCTCGCTCTTCTCTTTCTCGCTCTCTCGCTCTCTCTCTCGCTCTCCATCCTCTCTCCTCTCTCTCTTTCCTCCCCTCTCTCTCTCTCCCCCTGTCTCCTCTCTCTCTTTCCTCCCCTCTCTTTCTCTCGCTCTCTCTCTCTCCCCCCTCTCTCTCTCGCTCTCTCGCTCTCCCTCCTCTCTCTCTCTCTCTCGCTCTCTCTCTCTCTCTCTCGCTCTCTCCCCCCCTCTCTCTCGCTCTCTCACTCTCCCTCCTCTCTCTCTCTCTCTCTCTCTCGCTCTCTCTCTCTCTCGCTCTCTCGCTCTCTCTCTCGCTCGCTCTCTCTCGCTCGCTCTCGCTCTCTCTCTCTCTCTCTCTCTCTCTCTCTCTCTCTCTCTCTCTCAATTCAATTTCAATTTCAATTTCAATTTAAGGGGCTTTATTGGTATGGGAGAAATATATGTTGACATTGCCAAAGCATGTGAATTAAACCATACAAATCTCTCTCTCTCTCTCTCTCTCTGTCTGTCTGTCTGTCTGTCTGCAGAGAACTATATTTCCTATGGAGAACAGACTCATGCTGTGTTGAAGAAGCTTTATGAGGATGGAAAGAAGATGTTCCTCATCACTAACAGCCCCTTTGACTTTGTGTGAGTGTCTCCGACGCATCTCTGTGTGTGAGTGTCTCTGATGCATCTCTGTGTGTGAGTGTCTCCGACGCATCTCTGTGTGTGAGTGTCTCTGACGCATCTCTGTGTGTGAGTGTCTCTGATGCATCTCTGTGTGTGAGTGTCTCTGACGCATCTCTGTGTGTGAGTGTCTCTGATGCATCTCTGTGTGTGAGTGTCTCTGATGCATCTCTGTGTGTGAGTGTCTCTAACATACAGTATCTCTGTGTGTGAGTGTCTCCGACGCATCTCTGTGTGTGAGTGTCTCCGACGCATCTCTCTGTGTGAGTGTCTCCGACGCATCTCTCTGTGTGAGTGTCTCCGACGCATCTTTCTGTGTGGGTGTCTCTGACGCATCTCTCTGTGTGAGTGTCTCCGACGCATCTCTCTGTGTGAGTGTCTCCGACGCATCTCTGTGTGTGAGTGTCTCCGACGCATCTCTGTGTGTGAGTGTCTCCGACGCATCTCTGTGTGTGAGTGTCTCCGATGCATCTCTGTGTGTGAGTGTCTCCGATGCATCTCTGTGTGTGAGTGTCTCTGGTATACAGTATCTCTCTGTGTGAGTGTCTCTGGTATACAGTATCTCTCTGTGTGAGTGTCTCTGGTATACAGTATCTCTCTGTGTGAGTGTCTCCGACGCATCTCTCTGTGTGTGAGTGTCTCCGACGCATCTCTCTGTGTGAGTGTCTCCGACGCATCTCTCTGTGTGAGTGTGTCTGGCATACAGGATCTCTGTGTGTGAGTGTCTCTGGTATACAGTATCTCTCTGTGTGAGTGTCTCTGGCATACAGTATCTCTGTGTGTGAGTGTCTCTGGCATACAGTATCTCTGTGTCTGAGTGTCTCTGGCATACAGTATCTCTGTGTGTGAGTATCTCTAACATACAGTATCTCTGTGCTGACAGTTCACCACAAAAGTTAATACAATTCTAAACTATACTGTTAGTATACAGTGGGGAGAACAAGTATTTGATACACTGCCGATTTTTCAGGTTTTCCTACTTACAAAGCATGTAGAGGTCTGTCATTTTTATCATAGGTACACTTCAACTGTGAGAGACGGAATCTAAAACAAAAATCCAGAAAATCACATTGTATGATTTTTAAGTAATTAATTTGCATTTTATTGCATGACATAAGTATTTGATCACCTACCAACCAGTAAGAATTCCGGCTCTCACAGACCTGTTAGTTTTTCTTTAAGAAGCCCTCCTGTTCTCCACTTATTACCTGTATTAACTGCACCTGTTTGAACTTGTTACCTGTATAAAAGACACCTGTCCACACACTCAATCAAACAGACTCCAACCTCTCCACAATGGCCAAGACCAGAGAGCTGTGTAAGGACATCAGGGGTAAAATTGTAGACCTGCACAAGGCTGGGATGGGCTGCAGGACAATAGGCAAGCAGCTTGGTGAGAAGGCAACAACTGTTGGCGCAATTATTAGAAAATGGAAGAAGTTGAAGATGACGGTCAATCACCCTCAGTCTGGGGCTCCATGCAAGATCTCACCTCGTGGGGCATCAATGATCATGAGGAAGATGAGGGATCAGCCCAGAACTACACGGCAGGACCTGGTCAATGACCTGAAGAGAGCTGGGACCACAGTCTCAAAGAAAACCATTAGTTACACACTACGCCATCATGGGTTAAACTCCTGCAGCGCACGCAAGGTCCCCCTGCTCAAGCCAGCGCATGTCCAGGCCCGTCTGAAGTTTGCCAATGACCATCTGGATGATCCAGAGGAGGAATGGGAGAAGGTCATGTGGTCTGATGAGACAAACATAGAGCTTTTTGGTCTAAACTCCACTCGCCGTGTTTGGAGGAAGAAGAAGGATGAGTACAACCCCAAGAACACCATCCCAACCGTGAAGCATGGAGGTGGAAACATCATTCTTTGGGGATGCTTTTCTGCAAAGGGGTAAGGACGACTGCACCGTATTGAGGGGAGGATGGATGGGGCCATGTATCGCGAGATCTTGACCAACAACCTCCTTCCCTCAGTAAGAGCATTGAAGATGGGTCGTGCCTGGGTCTTCCAGCATGACAACGACCCGAAACACACAGCCAGGGCAACTAAGGAGTGGCTCCGTAAGAAGCATCTCTGGCTAGTGGCCTAGCCAGTCTCCAGACCTGAACCCAATAGAAAATCTTTGGAGGGAGCTGAAAGTCCGTATTGCCCAGCGACAGCCCCTAAACCTGAAGGATCTGGAGAAGGTCTGTATGGAGGAGTGGGCCAAAATCCCTGCTGCAGTGTGTGCAAACCTGGTCAAGAACTACAGGAAACGTATGATCTCTGTAATTGCAAACAAAGGTTTCTGTACCAAATATTAAGTTCTGCTTTTCTGATGTATCAAATACTTATGTCATGCAATAAAATGCAACTTAATTACTTAAAAATCATACAATGTGATTTTCTGGATTTTTGTTTTAGATTCCGTCTCTCACAGTTGAAGTGTACCTATGATAAAAAATTGCAGACCTCTACATGCTTTGTAAGTAGGAAAACCTGCAAAATCAGCAGTGTATCAAATACTTGTTCTCCCCACTGTATCAAGGTATAATATGCTGCTAGAGAGGGTTTTCACAGCACTGTGATGGTTACATTGTTCCACTAGCTTTAATCATCAACCCTGACAATGATAGCAGCATGAAGAATTACTTTGATTAAAAAATAGAAAATGTTTGAAAGTACCCACATGATGAGTTTGCAGATACTGTGGATACAGGCCGCTCTACGGCAGAGTGTTGTTTCTGTTGTGTGACTGATTTGTAAGTCGCTCTGGATAACGGCGTGATAAATGACTGGACTATTCCCAGGGATCGGGGAATGAACTACATCGTGGGGAAGGACTGGAGAGATCTGTTTGACATTGTCATCGTACAGGCCGACAAACCTGGCTTCTTCAACGACAGGAGAAAGTAAGCGTCTCATATTCACTCCCCAGCCCTTCCGTTTGTCCTTGCACTGGTCAATGTGGTGGAAGCTTCACCACTACCCATCCTTTATTTGTCATGTCCAGTTGTCCTCCACTGAATATATTCTGACGTTTGTTTGTCATGTCCAGTTGTCCTCCACTGAATATATTCTGACGTTTGTTTGTCATGTCCAGTTGATCTCCACTGAATATATTCTGACGTTTGTCATGTCCAGTTGATCTCCACTGAATATATTCTGACGTTTGTCATGTCCAGTTGATCTCCACTGAATATATTCTGACGTTTGTTTGTCATGTCCAGTTGATCTCCACTGAATATATTCTGACGTTTGTTTGTCATGTCCAGTTGATCTCCACTGAATATATTCTGACGTTTGTTTGTCATGTCCAGTTGACCTCCACTGAATATATTCTGACGTTTGTTTGTCATGTCCAGTTGATCTCCACTGAATATATTCTGACGTTTGTCATGTCCAGTTGACCTCCACTGAATATATTCTGACATTTGTTTGTCATGTCCAGTTGACCTCCACTGAATATATTCTGACGTTTGTTTGTCATGTCCAGTTGACCTCCACTGAATATATTCTGACGTTTGTTTGTCATGTCCAGTTGACCTCCACTGAATATATTCTGACGTTTGTTTGTCATGTCCAGTTGACCTCCACTGAATATATTCTGACCTTTATTTGTCATGTTCAGTTGACCTCCACTGAATATATTCTGACGTTTGTTTGTCATGTCCAGTTGACCTCCACTGAATATATTTTGACGTTTGTTTGTCATGTCCAGTTGACCTCCACTGTGTGTTCTGACGTTTGTTTGTCATGTTCATTTGACCTCCACTGTGTGTTCTGACGTTTGTCTTTCCCTGTCCTTCCTAGGCCCTTCAGGCGAGTGACAGATAAAGGGGTGCTGCATTGGGACAGGATTCACAAGCTGGAGAAGGGGAAGATCTATAAACAGGTATATGGACAATGGTTCTAGAGCAGTCTTTCTACTAGGACCCCTGGTGTATTAGGACCCCTGGTGTATTAGGACCCCTGGTGTATTAGGACCCCTGGTGTATTAGGACCCCTGGTGTACTAGGACCCCTGGTGTATTAGGACCCCTGGTGTACTAGGACCCCTGTGGTACTTGAACCCCTGGTGTATTAGGACCCCTGGTGTACTAGGACCCCTGGTGTATTAGGACCTCTGGTGTACTAGGACCCCTGTGGTACTTGAACCCCTGGTGTATTAGGACCCCTGGTGTACTAGGACCCCTGTGGTACTTGGGCCCCTGGTGTATTAGGACCCCTGGTGTACTTGGACCCCTGATGTACTAGGACCCCTGGTGTATTAGGACCCCTGGTGTATTAGGACCCCTGGTGTACTAGGACCCCTGGTGTACTAGGACCCCTGGTGTATTAGGACCCCTGGTGTATTAGGACCCCTGGTATATTAGGACCCCTGGTGTATTAGGACCCCTGGTGTACTTGACCCCTGTGGTACTTGACCCCTGTGGTACTTGAACCCCTGGTGTACTAGGACCCCTGGTGTAATAGGACACCTGGTGTACTAGGACCCCTGTGGTACTTGAACCCCTGGTGTATTAGGACCCCTGTGGTACGTGGACCCCTGATGTACTTGGACCCCTGTGGTACTTGGACTCCTGTGGTACTTGGACCCCTGGTGTACTAGGACCCCTGTGGTACTAGGACCCCTGTGGTACTTGAAACCCTGTGGTACTTGAACCCCTGGTGTACTAGGACCCCTGTGGTACTTGAACTCCTGGTGTACTAGGACCCCTGTGGTACTTGGACCCCTGGTGTATTAGGACCCCTGGTGTATTAGGACCCCTGGTGTACTTGGACCCCTGTGGTACTTGACCCCTGTGGTACTTGGACCCCTGGTGTACTAGGACCCCTGGTGTACTTGAACCCCTGGTGTATTAGGACCCCTGGTGTACTTGGACTCCTGATGTACTAGGACCCCTGGTGTATTAGGACCCCTGGTGTACTAGGACCACTGTGGTACTTGAACCCCTGGTGTATTAGGACCCCTGGTGTATTAGGACCCCTGGTGTACTAGGACCCCTGTGGTATTTGTACCCCTGGTGTATAAGAACCCCTGTGGTACTTGGACCCCTGATGTACTTGGACCCCTGATGTACTTGGACCCCTGTGGTACTTGGACCCCTGGTGTACTAGGATCCCTTGTGTACTAGGATCCCTGTGGTACTAGGACCCCTGGTGTACTAGGACCCCTGGTGTAATTGGACCCCTGATGTACTAGGACCCCTGGTGTACTAAGACCCATGTGGTACTTGAACCCCTGATGTACTAGGACCCCTGGTGTATTAGGACCCCTGGTGTACTAAGACCCATGTGGTACTTGAACCCCTGATGTACTAGGACCCCTGGTGTTTTAGGACCCCTGGTGTACTAGGACCCCTGGTGTACTAGGACCCTTGGTGTACTAGGACCCCTGTGGTACTTAAACCCCTGATGTACTAGGACACCTGGTGTATTAGGACCCCTGGTGTACTAGGACCCCTGGTGTACTAGGACCCCTGGTGTACTTGGACCCCTGTGGTACTAGGACCCCTGGTGTATTAGGACCCCTGGTGTACTAGGACCCCTGGTGTACTAGGACCCCTGTTGTACTAGGACCCCTGTGGTACTTGAACCCCAGGTGTATTAGGACCCCTGGTGTACTAGGACCCCTGGTGTACTAGGACCCCTGTTGTACTAGGACCCCTGTGGTACTTGAACCCCTGGTGTATTAGGACCCCTGGTGTACTTGGACCCCTGGTGTACTAGGACCCCAATGGTACTTGAACCCCTGGTGTATTAGGACCCCTGGTGTACTAGGACCCCTGTGGTACTTGGACCCCTGGTGTATTAGGACCCCTGGTGTACTTGGACCCCTGTGGTACTTGACCCCTGTGGTTCTTGCACCCCTGGTGTACTAGGACCCATGTGGTACTTGAACCCCTGGTGTATTAGGACCCCTGGTGTACTTGGACTCCTGATGTACTAGGACCCCTGGTGTATTAGGACCCCTGGTGTACTAGGACCCCTGTGGTACTTGAACCCCTGGTGTATTAGGACCCCTGGTGTACTAGGACCCCTGTGGTACTTGTACCCCTGGTGTATAAGAACCCCTGTGGTACTTGGACCCCTGATGTACTTGGACCCCTGTGGTACTTGGACCCCTGGTGTACTAGGATCCCTTGTGTACTAGGATCCCTGTGGTACTAGGTCCCCTGGTGTACTAGGACCCCTGTGGTACTTGAACCCATGGTGTATTAGGACCCCTGTGGTACTTGGACCCCTGGTGTATTAGGACCCCTGGTGTACTTGGACTCCTGATGTACTAGGACCCCTGGTGTATTAGGACCCCTGGTGTACTAGGACCCCTGTGGTACTTGAACCCCTGGTGTATTAGCACCCCTGGTGTACTAGGACCCCTGTGGTACTTGGACCCATGGTGTATTAGGACCCCTAGTGTACTTGACCCCTGTGGTACTTGACCCCTGTGGTACTTGAACCCCTGGTGTACTAGGACCCCTGGTGTAATAGGACACCTGGTGTACTAGCACCCCTGTGGTACTTGAACCCCTGGTGTATTAGGACCCCTGTGGTACGTGGACCCCTGGTGTACTAGGATCCCTTGTGTACTAGGATCCCTGTGGTACTAGGTCCCCTGGTGTACTAGGACCCCTGTTGTACTAGGACCCCTGTTGTACTAGGACCCCTGTGGTACTTGAACCCCTGGTGTATTAGGACCCCTGGTGTATTAGGACCCCTGGTGTACTTGGACCCCTGGTGTACTAGGACCCCTGTGGTACTTGAACCCCTGGTGTATTAGGACCCCTGGTGTACTAGGACCCCTGTGGTACTTGGACCCCTGGTGTATTAGGACCCCTGGTGTACTTGGACCCCTGTGGTACTTGACCCCTGTGGTACTTGGACCCCTGATGTACTTGGACCCCTGTGGTACTTGGACCCCTGGTGTACCAGGATCCCTTGTGTACTAGGATCCCTGTGGTACTAGGACCCCTGGTGTACTAGGACCCCTGGTGTACTTGGACCCCCGATGTACTAGGACCCCTGGTGTACTAAGACCCATGTGGTACTTGAACCCCTGATGTACTAGGACCCCTGGTGTATTAGGACCCCTGGTGTACTAAGACCCATGTGGTACTTGAACCCCTGATTTATTAGGACCCCTGGTGTACTAGGACCCCTGTGGTACTTGGGCCCCTGGTGTATTAGGACCCCTGGTGTACTTGAACCCCTGGTGTATTAGGACCCCTGGTGTACTAGGACCCCTGGTGTACTAGGACCCCTGGTGTATTAGGACCCCTGGTGTACTAGGATACCTGGTATATTAGGACCCCTGGTGTATTAGGACCCCTGGTGTATTAGGACCCCTGGTGTACTAGGACCCCTGGTGTACTAGGACCCCTGGTGTACTAGGACCCCTGTGGTACTTGAACCCCTGGTGTACTAGGACCCCTGATGTACTAGGACCCCTGTGGTTCTTGAACCCCTGATGTATTAGGACCCCTGGTGTACTTGGACTCCTGATGTACTAGGACCCCTGGTGTATTAGGACCCCTGGTGTACTAGGACTCCTGATGTACTAGGACCCCTGGTGTATTAGGACCCCTGGTGTACTAGGACCCCTGTGGTACTTGAACCCCTGGTGTATTAGGACCCCTGGTGTACTAGGACCCCTGGTGTACTAGGACCCCTGGTGTATTAGGACCCCTGGTGTACTAGGATACCTGGTATATTAGGACCCCTGGTGTATTAGGACCCCTGGTGTATTAGGACCCCTGGTGTACTAGGACCCCTGGTGTACTAGGACCCCTGTGGTACTTGAACCCCTGGTGTACTAGGACCCCTGATGTACTAGGACCCCTGTGGTTCTTGAACCCCTGATGTATTAGGACCCCTGGTGTACTTGGACTCCTGATGTACTAGGACCCCTGGTGTATTAGGACCCCTGGTGTACTAGGACCCCTGTGGTACTTGAACCCCTGGTGTATTAGGACCCCTGGTGTACTAGGACCCCTGTGGTACTTGGACCCATGGTGTATTAGGACCCCTGGTGTACTTGACCCCTGTGGTACTTGGACCCCTGGTGTACTTGGACCCCTGGTGTACTAGGACCCCTGGTGTAATAGGACACCTGGTGTACTAGGACCCCTGTGGTACTTGTACCCCTGGTGTATTAGGACCCCTGTGGTACGTGGACCCCTGATGTACTTGGACCCCTGATGTACTTGGACCCCTGGTGTACTAGGACCCCTGGTGTACTAGGACCCCTGGTGTACTAGGACCCCTGATGTACTAGGACCCCTGTGGTACTTGAACCCCTGGTGTATTAGGACCCCTGGTGTACTTGAACCCCTGGTGTACTAGGACCCCTGTGGTACTTGAACCCCTGGTGTATTAGGACCCCTGGTGTACTAGGACCCCTGTGGTACTTGGACCCCTGGTGTATTAGGACCCCTGGTGTACTTGGACTCCTGATGTACTAGGACCCCTGGTGTATTAGGACCCCTGGTGTACTAGGACCCCTGTGGTACTTGAACCCCTGGTGTATTAGGACCCCTGGTGTACTTGGACCCCTGTGGTACTTGGACCCATGGTGTACTAGGATCCCTTGTGTAATAGGACACCTGGTGTACTAGGACCCCTGTGGTACTTGAACCCCTGGTGTACTTGGACCCCTGTGGTACTTGGACCCATGGTGTACTAGGATCCCTTGTGTAATAGGACACCTGGTGTACTAGGACCCCTGTGGTACTTGGACCCCTGGTGTATTAGGACCCCTGGTGTACTTGGACCCCTGTGATACTTGGACCCCTGGTGTACTAGGACCCCTGGTGTACTAGGACCCCTGGTGTACTAGGACCCCTGTGGTTCTTGAACCCCTGGTGTATTAGGACCCCTGGTGTACTTGGACTCCTGATGTACTAGGACCCCTGGTGTATTAGGACCCCTGGTGTACTAAGACCCCTGTGGTACTTGAACCCCTGGTGTATTAGGACCCCTGGTGTACTAGGACCCCTGTGGTACTCGGACCCATGGTGTACTAGGACCCCTGGTGTACTAAGACCCATGTGGTACTTGAACCCCTGATGTACTAGGACCCCTGGTGTATTAGGACCCCTGGTGTACTAAGACCCATGTGGTACTTGAACCCCTGATTTATTAGGACCCCTGGTGTACTAGGACCCCTGTGGTACTTGGGCCCCTGGTGTATTAGGACCCCTGGTGTACTTGGACCCCTGATGTACTAGGACCCCTGGTGTATTAGGACCCCTGGTGTATTAGGACCCCTGGTGTACTAGGACCCCTGGTGTACTAGGACCCCTGGTGTATTAGGACCCCTGGTGTACTAGGATACCTGGTATATTAGGACCCCTGGTGTATTAGGACCCCTGGTGTATTAGGACCCCTGGTGTACTAGGACCCCTGGTGTACTAGGACTCCTGGTGTACTAGGACCCCTGTGGTACTTGAACCCCTGGTGTACTAGGACCCCTGATGTACTGGGACCCCTGTGGTTCTTGAACCCCTGATGTATTAGGACCCCTGGTGTACTTGGACTCCTGATGTACTAGGACCCCTGGTGTATTAGGACCCCTGGTGTACTAGGACCCCTGTGGTACTTGAACCCCTGGTGTATTAGGACCCCTGGTGTACTAGGACCCCTGGTGTACTAGGACCCCTGGTGTATTAGGACCCCTGGTGTACTAGGATACCTGGTATATTAGGACCCCTGGTGTATTAGGACCCCTGGTGTATTAGGACCCCTGGTGTATTAGGACCCCTGGTGTACTAGGACCCCTGGTGTACTAGGACCCCTGTGGTACTTGAGCCCCTGGTGTACTTGGACCCCTGATGTACTAGGACCCCTGTGGTTCTTGAACCCCTGATGTATTAGGACCCCTGGTGTACTTGGACTCCTGATGTACTAGGACCCCTGGTGTATTAGGACCCCTGGTGTACTAGGACCCCTGTGGTACTTGAACCCCTGGTGTATTAGGACCCCTGGTGTACTAGGACCCCTGTGGTACTTGGACCCATGGTGTATTAGGACCCCTGGTGTACTTGACCCCTGTGGTACTTGGACCCCTGGTGTACTTGGACCCCTGGTGTACTAGGACCCCTGGTGTAATAGGACACCTGGTGTACTAGGACCCCTGTGGTACTTGTACCCCTGGTGTATTAGGACCCCTGTGGTACGTGGACCCCTGATGTACTTGGACCCCTGATGTACTTGGACCCCTGGTGTACTAGGACCCCTGGTGTACTAGGACCCCTGGTGTACTAGGACCCCTGTTGTACTAGGACCCCTGTGGTACTTGAACCCCTGGTGTATTAGGACCCCTGGTGTACTTGGACCCCTGGTGTACTAGGACCCCTGTGGTACTTGAACCCCTGGTGTATTAGGACCCCTGGTGTACTAGGACCCCTGTGGTACTTGGACCCCTGGTGTATTAGGACCCCTGGTGTACTTGGACTCCTGATGTACTAGGACCCCTGGTGTATTAGGACCCCTGGTGTACTAGGACCCCTGTGGTACTTGAACCCCTGGTGTATTAGGACCCCTGGTGTACTTGGACCCCTGTGGTACTTGGACCCATGGTGTACTAGGATCCCTTGTGTAATAGGACACCTGGTGTACTAGGACCCCTGTGGTACTTGAACCCCTGGTGTACTTGGACCCCTGTGGTACTTGGACCCATGGTGTACTAGGATCCCTTGTGTAATAGGACACCTGGTGTACTAGGACCCCTGTGGTTCTTGAACCCCTGGTGTATTAGGACCCCTGGTGTACTTGGACTCCTGATGTACTAGGACCCCTGGTGTATTAGGACCCCTGGTGTACTAAGACCCCTGTGGTACTTGAACCCCTGGTGTATTAGGACCCCTGGTGTACTAGGACCCCTGTGGTACTCGTACCCATGGTGTATTAGGACCCCTGGTGTACTTGAACCCCTGTGGTACTTGGACCCCTGTGGTACTTGGACCCCTGGTGTACTAGGACACCTGGTGTATTAGGACCCCTGGTCTATTAGGATCCCTGGTGTACTAGGACCCCTGGTGTACTAGGACCCCTGTGGTACTTGAACCCCTGGTGTATTAGGACCCCTGGTGTATTAGGACCCCTGGTGTACTAGGACCCCTGGTGTACTAGGACACCTGTGGTACTTGAACCCCTGGTGTATTAGGACCCCTGGTGTACTTGGACCCCTGATGTACTAGGACCCCTGGTGTATTAGGACCTCTGGTGTACTAGGACCCCTGTGGTTCTTGAACCTCTGGTGTACTTGGACCCCTGTGGTACTTGGACCCCTGTGGTACTTGGGCCCCTGGTGTATTAGGACCCCTGATGTACTTGGACCCCTGATGTACTAGGACCCCTGGTGTATTAGGACCCCTGCTGTATTAGGACCCCTGGTGTACTAGCACCCCTGGTGTATTATGACCCCTGGTGTATTAGGACCCCTGGTGTACTAAGACCCATGTGGTACTTGAACCCCTGATGTACTAGGATCCCTGGTGTATTAGGACCCCTGGTGTACTAAGACCCATGTGGTACTTGAACCCCTGATGTACTAGGACCCCTGGTGTTTTAGGACCCCCTGGTGTACTAGGACCCCTGGTGTACTAGGACCCCTGGTGTATTAGGACCCCTGGTGTACTAGGACCCCTGGTGTACTAGGACCCCTGTGGTACTTGAACCCCTGGTGTATTAGGACCCCTGCTGTACTTGGACCCCTGGTGTACTAGGACCCCTGTGGTACTTGAACCCCTGGTGTATTAGGACCCCTGGTGTACTAGGACCCCTGTGGTACTTGACCCCTGTGGTACTTGACGCCTGTGGTACTTGGACCCCTGGTGTACTAGGACCCCTGGTGTACTAGGACCCCTGGTGTACTAGGACCCCTGTGGTTCTTGAACCCCTGGTTTATTAGGACCCCTGGTGTGTTAGGACCCCTGGTGTACTAGGACCCCTGGTGTATTAGGACCCCTGGTGTACTTGAACCCCTGTGGTACTTGAACCCCTGGTGTATTAGGACCCCTGGTGTACTAGGACCCCTGGTGTACTAGGACCCCTGGTGTACTAGGACCCCTGTGGTACTTGGACCCCTGTGGTACTTGGACCCCTGGTGTACTTGAACCCCTGTGGTACTTGAACCCCTGTGGTACTTGGACCCCTGGTGTACTAGGACCCCTGGTGTAATAGGACCCCTGGTGTACTAGGACCCCTGTGGTACTTGGACCCCTGGTGTATTAGGACCCCTGTGGTACGTGGACCCCTGATGTACTTGGACCCCTGGTGTATTAGGACCCCTGGTGTACTAGGACCCCTGGTGTACTAGGACCCCTGTTGTACTTTAACCCCTGGTGTATTAGGACCCCTGGTGTACTTGGACCCCTGGTGTACTAGGACCCCTGTGGTACTTGAACCCCTGGTGTATTAGGACCCCTGGTGTACTAGGACCCCTGTGATACTTGGACCCCTGGTGTATTAGGACCCCTGGTGTACTTGGACCCCTGTGGTACTTGGACCCCTGTGGTACTTGACCCCTGTGGTATTTGGACCCCTGGTGTACTAGGACCCCTGGTGTACTAGGACCCCTGTGGTACTTGAACCCCTGGTGTATTAGGACCCCTGGTGTACTTGGACTCCTGATGTACTAGGACCCCTGGTGTATTAGGACCCCTGGTGTATTAGGACCCCTGGTGTACTAGGACCCCTGTGGTACTTGAACCCCTGGTGTATTAGGACCCCTGGTGTACTAGGACCCCTGTGGTACTTGACCCCTGTGGTACTTGACGCCTGTGGTACTTGGACCCCTGGTGTACTAGGACCCCTGGTGTACTAGGACCCCTGGTGTACTAGGACCCCTGTGGTTCTTGAACCCCTGGTTTATTAGGACCCCTGGTGTGTTAGGACCCCTGGTGTGTTAGGACCCCTGGTGTACTAGGACCCCTGGTGTATTAGGACCCCTGGTGTACTTGAACCCCTGTGGTACTTGAACCCCTGGTGTATTAGGACCCCTGGTGTACTAGGACCCCTGGTGTACTAGGACCCCTGGTGTACTAGGACCCCTGTGGTACTTGGACCCCTGTGGTACTTGGACCCCTGGTGTACTTGAACCCCTGTGGTACTTGAACCCCTGTGGTACTTGGACCCCTGGTGTACTAGGACCCCTGGTGTAATAGAACCCCTGGTGTACTAGGACCCCTGTGGTACTTGGACCCCTGGTGTATTAGGACCCCTGTGGTACGTGGACCCCTGATGTACTTGGACCCCTGGTGTATTAGGACCCCTGGTGTACTAGGACCCCTGGTGTACTAGGACCCCTGTTGTACTTTAACCCCTGGTGTATTAGGACCCCTGGTGTACTTGGACCCCTGGTGTACTAGGACCCCTGTGGTACTTGAACCCCTGGTGTATTAGGACCCCTGGTGTACTAGGACCCCTGTGATACTTGGACCCCTGGTGTATTAGGACCCCTGGTGTACTTGGACCCCTGTGGTACTTGGACCCCTGTGGTACTTGACCCCTGTGGTATTTGGACCCCTGGTGTACTAGGACCCCTGTGGTACTTGAACCCCTGGTGTATTAGGACCCCTGGTGTACTTGGACTCCTGATGTACTAGGACCCCTGGTGTATTAGGACCCCTGGTGTATTAGGACCCCTGGTGTACTAGGACCCCTGTGGTACTTGAACTCCTGGTGTATTAGGACCCCTGGTGTACTAGGACCCCTGTGGTACTTGGACCCATTGTGTATTAGGACCCCTGTGGTACTTGGACCCCTGATGTACTTGGACCCCTGATGTACTTGGACCCCTGTGGTACTAGGATCCCTTGTGTACTAGGACCCCTGGTGTACTAGGACCCCTGATGTACTAGGACCCCTGGTGTACTAGGACCCCTGGTGTACTAAGACCCCTGGTGTACTAAGACCCATATGGTACTTGAACCCCTGATGTACTAGGACCCCTGGTGTATTAGGACCCCTGGTGTACTAAGACCCATGTGGTACTTGAACCCCTGATGTACTAGGACCCCTGATGTATTAGGACCCCTGGTGTACTAGGACCCCTGATGTACTAGGATCCCTGTGGTACTTGGACCCCTGGTGTACTAGGACCCCTGATGTACTTGGACCCCTGTGGTACTTGGACCCCTGGTGTACTTGGTCTATTCACAGGTCGTTCTTGAGAAGACACATTAGACTATAGGCTTACTAGTAGAATGCAGAAGAGGAGGTACTTCAGGGGTCCAAGGACACCAAGTACAGGATGGAGCACAATGTAGTCGGTGGTAAAGTAACCAAAAAATGTTGAGAACTACTGTTCTAGAGTTGTAGCTCTGTCATACAGACTAGGGAATAACTGACTGTTTCTTTGTTCTGCAGGGAAACCTCTATGAGTTCCTGAGACTGACTGGCTGGAGGGGGTCCAAGGTGTTGTACTTTGGAGATCACATCTACAGTGACCTGGCTGTAAGTCAATCCATTGCTTTTACACTGCATTGGTTAGTATTTAAAATGATCATAGAAAATGTTCACACCATCATAGAAACGACACGGTCAGATTATTAATATATAGGTTTAAGTTAAGTAGCGTTTAAAAAAAAAAAAAAAGGTCAGCGCATGATTGGCTGGCCTGTTACGGAAACAGAGGTATTTGAGTTGTTCAGTGGTTTATCGACTCCTCAGGTTTGAGAAAAAGGCTGTATAAATCCATATGTATTATGTGGGTGTGTAGGACCTGACCCTGAAGCACGGCTGGAGGACTGGCGCCATCATCCCTGAGCTGAGGAAAGAGATCAAGATCATGAACACTGAGGAATGTGTTCACCTGATGACCTGGTTACAGGGTCTGACTGGGCTGATAGAACACATGCAGGTAGGTGGGGGTGTCTGTCTGTCTCACTGTCTGTCTGTCTGGTAGCTCTATGTCTACAGCTATGAACCTAAAGAGCATCTACTTTCCTCCCTCCTTCCCAGCACCACAGACATGTAGTCTCAGTATGTACAGCATACATTCTCTCCTCCCTCCTTCCCAGCACCACAGACATGTAGTCTCAGTATGTACAGCATACATTCTCTCCTCCCTCCTTCCCAGCACCACAGACATGTAGTCTCAGTATGTACAGCATACATTCTCTCCTCCCTCCTTCCCAGCACCGCAGACATGTAGTCTCAGTATGTACAGCATACATTCTCTCCTCCCTCCTTCCCAGCACCACAGACATGTAGTCTCAGTATGTACAGCATACATTCTCTCCTCCCTCCTTCCCAGCACCGCAGACATGTAGTCTCAGTATGTACAGCATACATTCTCTCCTCCCTCCTTCCCAGCACCACAGACATGTAGTCTCAGTATGTACAGCATACATTCTCTCCTCCCTCCTTCCCAGCACCACAGACATGTACAGCATACATTCTCTCCTCCCTCCTTCCCAGCACCGCAGACATGTAGTCTCAGTATGTACAGCATACATTCTCTCCTCCCTCCTTCCCAGCACCACAGACATGTAGTCTCAGTATGTACAGCATACATTCTCTCCTCCCTCCTTCCCAGCACCGCAGACATGTAGTCTCAGTATGTACAGCATACATTCTCTCCTCGCTCCTTCCCAGCACCACAGACATGTAGTCTCAGTATGTACAGCATACATTCTCTCCTCCCTCCTTCCCAGCACCGCAGACATGTAGTCTCAGTATGTACAGCATACATTCTCTCCTCCCTCCTTCCCAGCACCGCAGACATGTAGTCTCAGTATGTACAGCATACATTCTCTCCTCCCTCCTTCCCAGCACCGCAGACATGTAGTCTCAGTATGTACAGCATACATTCTCTCCTCCCTCCTTCCCAGCACCGCAGACATGTAGTCTCAGTATGTACAGCATACATTCTCTCCTCCCTCCTTCCCAGCACCACAGACATGTAGTCTCAGTATGTACAGCATACATTCTCTCCTCCCTCCTTCCCAGCACCGCAGACATGTAGTCTCAGTATGTACAGCATACATTCTCTCCTCCCTCCTTCCCAGCACCGCAGACATGTAGTCTCAGTATGTACAGCATACATTCTCTCCTCCCTCCTTCCCAGCACCACAGACATGTAGTCTCAGTATGTACAGCATACATTCTCTCCTCCCTCCCTTCCAGGTCCACAGAGATCCAGCTTCTCAAGCTGTCGTCCAGGAGTGGATCGAAGAGAGAGAAGCCATGAGGTACCATTGGGGAAGAGCTTATGAAAGAATCTCATCTCATTTATGATGCGTCCTCTTATTTGCTAAAAGAGTTGTTATATGCTATATTGTTAGTTGTTATATGCTATATTGTTAGTTGTTATATGCTATATTGTTAGTTGTTATATGCTATATTGTTAGTTGTTATATGCTATATTGTTAGTTGTTATATGCTATATTGTTAGTTGTTATATGCTATATTGTTAGTTGTTATATGCTATATTGTTAGTTGTTATATGCTATATTGTTAGTTGTTATATGCTATATTGTTAGTTGTTATATGCTATATTGTTAGATATTACTGCACTGTTGGAGCTAGAAACACAAGCATTTCGCTACACCCGCAATAACATCTGCTAAACACGTGTATGTGACAAATAAAATTAGATTTTTGTTAAGATATGTTGGCAACACTTTCTTTGAAGGGCACCTATAGTACATAAGGACTTCGTAACACATTCATAACCGACACTCATAAGCAGTACATAATCATTTCCTATAGGAAGGTTTTATGTCTGGGTAATGAATGTTTTCTGAGTTTCTTTATGTAGCTTCCCTTCAAATAAAGTCTTACCCATAGTTTCCTATAGGTGGCTGTACCCATTAAATGTTTGAGAGGATAATTAGTGTACAACTTTCTTTCTCTCTTTTTACAGATATTTCTCTTTAACATGCAAAACAAGCACTAACAATAATGTACATCTTTCGTCATACAACAGATCGCAGACAAAGGACATCTTCAACGGCCAGTTTGGGAGTCTGTTCCGGACGTACCACAACCCCACCTACTTCTCCCGTCGCCTGTCTCGTTTCGCAGACATCTACATGGCGTCCCTCAGCTGTCTGCTCAACTATGACTTCCATCACACCTTCTTCCCCCGTCGTACGCCCCTGCAACACGAGTCACCCTTCTGGCCCGAGCAGACCAGCGCCGGGGCCCTGAAGATGCCCTTCATACCCCAACAGAACCACAACTGAAGAGTGGAAAGGGGGGGTTCAGTGTGACACCCCGCCTGGGCTTGACTCAGACTAGAGAGGCTAGGGTGACGGGTTTCACTGCGACACTCCGTCCAAGACCTGATCTGACTAGAGAAGGGGGGGGGGGGGGGGGGTTTCATTGTGACACTCTGTCTTGACCTGCTCTGGACACAGAGCTCTCAAATACCTGTTTCACTCTATCATGCTGACCTGAAACATACTGTCATTCCCAGTACAGTTCCTTCAACTATAGTATATATGTAAACAAGGCAGCTGAGTAGGGTGTAAAGGGTAGAAGATGGCGTACGGGACTCTGCTGACTTGGACTTACTGTCTCTTTTTTCCACTGATTTCATCTCATGTTGACCTTACGCTGTCAGTAACTTCAATAATGACTGCTTTTATAATCTCACTATTATATGTGTAGTTTGAATTAAAAACAGTAAGTGGTGAACTCTTAAATATTTCTGCAATGTTTCTGTTTTAGGTTCAAAACTAGCGGTACGTTTGCTTAGTACGCTATACCAAACACGACACAATACGTTTGCTTAGTACGCTATACCAAACACGACACAATACGTTTGCTTAGTACGCTATACCAAACACGACACAATACGTTTGCTTAGTACGCTATACCAAACACGACACAATACGTTTGCTTAGTACGCTATACCAAACACGACACAATACGTTTGCTTAGTACGCTATACCAAACACGACACAATACGTTTGCTTAGTACGCTATACCAAACACGACACAATACGTTTGCTTAGTACGCTATACCAAACACGACACAATACGTTTGCTTGAATGTTCTTGACACACATACAGTATGGAACCAAATAACGATTTACTCAGATCTGCAAACTTTCATCCAAACAATATACAGTTGAAGTCAGAAGTTTACATACACCTCAGCCAAATACATTTAAACTCAGTTTTTCACAATTCCTGACATTTAATCCTCGTAGAAAATTTCCTGTCTTAGGTCAGTTAGGATCACCACCTTATTTTAAGAATGTGAAATGTCAGAATAATAGTAGAGAGAATGATTTATTTCAGCTTTTATTTCTTTCATCACATTCCCAGTCGGTCAGACGTTTACATACACTCAATTAGTATTTGGTAGAATTGCCTTTAAATTGTTTAACTTGGGTCAAATGTTTCGGGTAGCCTTCCACAAGCTTCCCACAATAAGTTGGGTGAATTTTGGCCCGTCCCTCCCTCCGAGCTGGTATAACTGAGTCAGGTTTGTAGGCCTCCTTGCTCGCACACACTTTTTCAGGTCTGCCCACAAATGTTCTATGGGATTGAGGTCAGGGCTTTGTGATGGCCACTCCAATATCTTGACTTTGTTGTCCTTAAGCCATTTTGCCACAACTTTGGAAGTATGCTTGTGGTCATTGTCCATTTGGAAGACCCATTTACGACCAAGCTTTTACACTCCTTGACTGATGTCTTGAGATGTTGCTTCAATATATCCACATAATTTTCCTCTCTCATGATGCCATCTATTTTGTGAAGTGCACCAGTCCCTCCTGCAGCAAAGCACCCCCACAACATGATGCTGCCACCCCCGTGCTTCACGTTTGGGATGGTGTTCTTCGGCTTGCAAGCCGCCCCCTTTTTCCTCCCAACATAACGATGGTCATTATGGCCAAACAGTTCTATTTTTGTTTCATCAGACCAGAGGACTTTTCTCCAAAAAGTACGATCTTTGTCCCCATGTGCAGTTGCAAACCGTAGTCTGGCTTTTTTTATGGTGGTTTTTGAGCAGTGGCCTCTTCTTTGCTGAGCGGCCTTTCAGGTTATGTCCATATAGGACTTGTTTTACTGTGGATATAGATACTTTTCTACCTGTTTCCTCCAGCATCTTCACAAGGTCCTTTGCTGTTGTTCTGGGATTGATTTGCACTTTTCGCACCAAAGTACGTTCATCTCTAGGAGACAGAACATGTCTCCTTCCTGAGTGGTATGACGGCTGTGTGGTCCCATGGTGTTTATACTTGCGTGCTATTGTTTGTACAGATGAACGTGGCACCTTCAGGCGTTTGGAAATTGCTCCCAAGGATGAACCAGACTTGTGGAGGTCTACAATTTCTTTTCTGGGGTCTTGGCTGATTTCTTTTGATTTTCCCATGATGTCAAGCAGAGGCACTGAGTTTGAAGGTAGACCTTGAAATACATCCACAGGTACACCTCCAATTGACTAAATGATGTCAATTAGCCTATCAGAAGCTTCTAAAGCCTTGACATAATTTTCTGGAATTTTCCAAGCTGTTTAAAGGCACAGTCAACTTAGTGTATGTAAACTTCTGACCCACTGGAATTGTGATAGTGAATTATAAGTGAAATAATCTGTCTGTAAACAATTGTTGGAAAAATGACTTGTGTCATGCACAAAGTAGATGTCCTATCTGACTTGCCAAAACAATAGTTTGTTAACAAGAAATTTGTGGAGTGGTTGAAAAACGAGTTTTAATGACTCCAACCTAAGTCTATGTAAACTTCCGACTTCAACTGTACATGACCCTAAGCATGATGGGATTTTAATTGATTCATTAACTCTGGAACCACACCTGTGTGGTAGCACCTGCTTTCAATATACTTTGTATCCCTCCATTTCCTCCCATGTTTCCATGGTTTCGGAAGTTACCTGTTTGTGTAAACAAAGGAACAGTTGGTTATAAGGGACTTTTAACCAATGGTGGTCTTAGAACCAATCACAACAGAGAAAGACAAGATATAAACAAATGAGTTGAATATCTTGACATTTTGACATGTTCAAGACACACTCTGAAATGCCTTAAGCTTTTGAACACTATAACTGCACTGTAGACATATCTGTCATGCTTTAGAACAGGCTCTATTTACCCTGGTAATAAGGTAGATACCCTAAAATCATACTTTGCACAAAGGCTTTATCGTTATTAATAGTCCTTAGTAGTTAAGGTACTAACCACATTGATAGACACAACTGATAGAACAGTCAGTTTACAACAGAATGTTCCTATTTTTTTATAGAAAAGAGGTCATATTCTGTATTTCATGGACAAATGTCTGTATCATTGTGGCCAGTAATTTCTATGCTGTATTTGAGTTGCTTGGCTATATTTTTTGTTGTTTGCTTTCATAAACATTCTTCTTTAAAAAAAAAACTTGCTTTTAATCTATATCTAGATATAAAATTGTGTTGAAATCATTGACTTTGCACTGAAATGTTCAGAAAATAGTTGTATTAGTTTTGTGGGGGAAACTAACAAGAAAATAACTTCCGTTTCTTGTCATGATACGGTCAGAATGTTTGAGAAATCTATTCTATTATCTGTATATTCTAAATCTATTATCTCTTCTTTGAGATAGATTGTTCATGGTTGAAAAAGTGGTCTTGCTGGAAAAACTCACATTGAGAGAACTTTTATCCAATGCTTGTATATTTTACATAAATATCCATCTTGTAATTTGTATTTTTCTTTCTTTGTGAGTGTGTTTTTGATTTGATTATGAATTAAAGATGGCAACGTCCTAACCTTGTTCCTGTTTAGTTTTTTAGGCCTACTTTTGTGTATGCCATATAGGGCTAGATTTCAGTTATCCACCCTTTCCTTGCCTCCAGAGAAAAGTCAGGAAAGCAAATATCTTTTATCTAACCTCTTGTCTCTCAATGTAAATGTATATTGACTTGACCCAGTTGGCTAAAAAATTATTTTGAAAATTCACTATGACACAAAGGCAGGGTATATCCTAAACTCAGGGCTGTCTCTGGGCCTACACTTTGCACCTTTTTAAATACGGAACTCTCCATAAATCCTGATCAGATTAATCAATATAATCGTACAAATCATGTTAGGGAGCAATTTCCCAAATGGTTTTTAAGTTGGTGTTGGGCAGCATGTTCTCAATGACAGATAATTAATCCAACATTTTAAGACATCCTGAATACAGAAGCTATTTAACCAGGATCAGACATAATAAGATCAAGCTATGACGTTTGGGCTTTGATTGGGATGGGATGCAGACAGCAAAGAACCCTTTCTGTAGTTTCTTGGTCGTATGGTGGAGCGCGTGCGTTTTATATTAAGCACCATGGACAGCACCACTGCCGCAGGCACACCTTGGAGCTTCGACCCGACTTTTAACTCTACTTCTCCGGGCTTCAAATCTAGTACTGTGGCGCCCACGATTTTTCCACGGGCAGGCTACAGCATCCTCTCCTATCTTATGTTCATCAATGCAATTTTCTCTGTTTTTAACAATACTCTGGTAATAACGGTGTTGGTGAAGAATCGTACTCTCCTCAACCCAATGAATGTGATCATCCTCAGTTTAGCCGTGTCCGATTTGATGATAGCCTTGTGCGGTTCGTCGATAGTCACCATTACCAACTATCATGGTTCATTCTTTCTCGGCGACGAGTTCTGCATCTTTCAAGGATTTGCTGTCAACTATTTCGGTAAAGTACTTTTTTTTTAAAAATAGGATGTCTTTGAATCATGTGACCTGAACTCAAACTTTTAATAAAAGCCAATGTTTTGTTGTTGTAGCCTGAAAGTGTTTGAAAATGCAAGTCTAATTTAATCAAGTTAACTCAGTGTGTTGAATTGGGTTCCTGGAGTGGTATTCAGATCTGTGGTTTTCTGGTTGTGAAGCCAGGGTTCATATCCTGATGATCTAAGATCAGTTTTACCTTTTAGATCCCAATGGACAGCATTACATGGACAGGATCAGAATCTGATCCTAGATCAGTACTCATACTCTCAGACACTTTATGAATACACTCCCCCCCCCCCCCCCCCCCCCCCCCCCCCCCCCCCCCCCCGGTCTCCTCTCCCTCAGGTCTGGTGTCTATGTGCACGTTGACACTGCTGGCGTACGAGCGCTACAACGTGGTGTGTAAGCCCATGGCAGGTTTCAAGATGAACGTGCGTCGGAGCTTTCAGGGGCTCCTGGGGGTCTGGCTGTTCTGTTTGTTCTGGGCCGTGCCCCCACTGCTGGGCTGGAGCTCCTACGGACCCGAGGGCGTCCAGACCTCCTGCTCTCTGGGCTGGGAGGAGAGGCCAGTATAATGTGTTATAACTTGTAATGAGCATGTATGAGCCTTTATGATGTCCTGTAACATGGTTTATAGTGTTGTGACTTGTTTATAATGTCCTATAACATGGTTTATAATGTGTTATGACATGTTTATAATGTCCTATAACATGGTTTATAATGTGTTATAACTTGTTTATAATGTCCTATAACATGGTTTATAATGTGTTATGACATGTTTATAATGTCCTATAACATGGTTTATAATGTGTTATAACTTGTTTATAATGTCCTATAACATGGTTTATAATGTGTTATGTCTCTCTAGGTCCTGGAGTAACTACAGTTACCTGATCCTTTACACGCTGTTCTGCTTCCTCCTGCCTGTCGCAATCATCATCTACTGTTACGCCAAGGTCCTCACCTCCATGAGACAGGTACATATAGAAACTCAGCTCCCCGAGGGACATACCATTTAAGTCCATTTCTGTCCATATACCAAGTGTACAAAAGCCTCTTCCAGTTGGGATAGAGGGACTGTAACAGGGACTGTTGCTATAACTGGAGACTGTCAGAGGGGTTTAGACGCTGAGTACTGTGTCTGCAAGCTTAAACAGATCCTGTCGGTCGTGGGGTATCATCTTCCTCTTCTTCCTCCCCCTCTTCCTCCTCCTCCTCCAGCTAAACCGTAGTACGGAGTTGCAGGGCGGTCGCCCCTGTCTGCAGGACAACGAGCGGGCGGTAAGGATAGTGCTGGCCATGATCGGGGCCTTCTTTGTCTGCTGGCTGCCCTACACAGCCCTGTCCGTGGTGGTTGTGGTGGACCCAGAGCTCCACATCCCTCCGCTGGTGGCTACCATGCCTATGTACTTCGCCAAGACCAGTCCCGTCTACAACCCCATCATCTACTTCCTAAGCAACAAGCAGGTGTGTGTACTGGAGGAGAGGCAGAGTGAGAACACATCAGTTAAATCTGTAGATTATCGAAGGGGACTGCAATATGTCAGTTTCCTGTGGTTTTAATTCAATTAGAATACACACTTACCTTTTGGTTATTTAGGCCTAGATTTAATCCATATCGGCAATTTTTCAGGTGTTCGCGAAGACGCTGTTCATGGTAAACGCTGCATGTGTCTGCTCAATCCGAAATTACATCTAGCCCTTATTAGTTGACACTCATCCATAGAGACTTGCAACCGGTGATGTCTTGTGGATTGTCTTGTGTATTGAAGATTGTACAAATCGATTTATAATTCTTTACCACACATTCTGTACGTGGTTTGCTAAAACTTGTGTTCGTACTCCCTGTAGTTCCGTAATGCCACTCTGGAAGTCCTCTCCTGTGGGCGTTACATTCCCCACGACCCGGCCCCTGACACCGTCCCCATGCGCTCCATGACCCTGAGGACCACGGTGGGCAGAAGGGTGGGCAGAAAAAAACAAGGAATCAGTGCACACAGCAGGGTGCTTCCTCTGTGACTCCTCTCTCCTCCATCTCCTCTCTCCTCCATCTCCATCTCCTCTCTCCTCCATCTCCATCTCCTCTCTCCTCCATCTCCTCTCTCCTCCATCTCTCTCCCCCATCTCCATCTCCTCTCTCCTCCATCTTCTCTCTCCTCCATCTCTCTCCTCCATCTCCTCCATCTCTCCTCCATCTCCTCTCTTCTCCATCTCTCTCCTCCATCTCCTCCTCTCTCCATCTCTTCCATCTCCTCCATATCTCTCCTCCATCTCCTCCTCTCTCCATCTCCTCCTCTCTCCATCTCCTCCATATCTCTCCTCCATCTCCTCCTCTCTCCATCTCCTCCTCTCTCCTCCATCTCCTCCTCCTCTCTCCTCTCTCCTCCATCTCCTCCTCTCTCCTCCATCTCCTCCATCTCCTCCATCTCCTCCATCTCCTCCATCTCCTCTCTCCTCCTCTCCTCCATCTCATTCTCTCCTCCATCCCCTCCTCTCCTCCATCTCCTCCATCTCTCCTCCTCCTCCTCCATCTCCTCCATATCCTCTCATCTCCTCCTCTATCTCCTTCATCTCCTCCATATCCTCTCTCCTCCATCTCCTCCATCTCCTCTCTACTCCTCTCCTCCATCTCCTTCTCTCCTCCATCCCCTCCTCTCCTCCATCTCCTCCATCTCTCCTCCTCCTCCTCCATCTCCTCCATATCCTCTCTCCTCCATCTCCGTCTCTCCTCCAACTCCTCCATCTCTCCTCCATCTCCTCCATATCCTCTCATCTCCTCCTCTATCTCCTTCATCTCCTCCATATCCTCTCTCCATCTCCTCCATATCCTCTCTCCTCCATCTCTCCTCCAACTCCTCCATCTCCTCCATCTCCTAAATCTCTTCCTCTCCATTTCCTCATCTCCTCTCTCCTCCATCTTCTCCATCTCCTCTTCAATCTCCTCCATCTCTCCTCCAACTCCTCCATCTCCTAAATCTCTTCCTCTCCATCTCCTCTATCTCCTCTCTCCTCCATTTCTCCTCCATCTCTCCTCCAACTCCTCCATCTCTCCTCTCTCCTCCATCTTCTCCATCTCCTCTTCAACCTCCTCCATCTTTTCCATCTCCTCCTCTCTCCTCCATCTCCTCCACTGAAAACAGAAACGGGAGCCTGGAAGTATCACAGTGGTCTGGGTCCATTCGAGCCCCATCACAGCTCGTCACTCAGTGAAACCTAACTTCCACTTCAGTGGAATATTCACCCAGTGTCCCATTTGACATTAATGTGTAACTAAGGGAGAATTTGACTTAAGTGGAAGTTAGGGTTTGCAGAGATACAGAGAGAAGCTGCAGCCTCATCCTAAATAAAGTCCAGTCCGTGTCAATCAATTAATCAGCCAGCAAGCAAGTCCTCGTCTGCAGTACATTCAAAAACTGAAATGGCGCAACGATTCTAAAGTATAACAATGGGAGATTTTTTTTTAAAGAATTACAGAAAACGGGGGGTGCAAATTTGTCTTTGAAAAGGATTTATTGAGATCCATTTTAGAGTAATGCAAAACTGATTCTGTTTTCGTAGTGTGTATGTTTGTGTCTGTGTGAGTGTGTGTGTGTGATTGCGTGTGATATTTTACAGTGTATTTATTACCGTAAACCAACCAAGAGCAGGCACGCTACATTTCTTTGTGCTCTGTTTTGCAGTGGTGTAAAGTACTTGGGTAAAAAATATACTTTAAAGTGCTACATAAGTAGCTTTTTGGGGGTATCTGTACTTTACTATTTATATTTTTGACAACTTTTACTTTACTACATTCCTAAAGAAAATATTGTACTTTTTACTCCATACATTTTCCCTGACAACCCAAAATACTTGTTACATTTTGAATGCTTAGCAGGACAGGAAAATCGTGAAATTCACACACTTATCAAGAGAACATGTGGTCATCCCTACTGCCTATGGCCTGGCGGAGTCACTATACACAAATGCATCTTTTGTAAATAATGTCAGAGTGTTGGGGTGTGCCCCTGGTTATCCATATATTTTAAAAACAAGAAAATGGTGCCACCTGCTTTGCTTAATATAAGGAATTTGAAATGATTAATACTTTTACTTCTACTTTTGATACTTAAGAACATTTTAGCAATTACATTTACTTTTGATACTTAAGTATATTTAAAACCAAATACTTTTAGACTTTTACTCAAGTAGTGGGCGACTTTCACTTATACTTTTTCTATTAAGGTATCTATACTTTTACTCAAGTATGACAATTGGGTACTTTTTCCACAACTGCTGTTTTGTCGTGTGTGTGTGTGTGTGTGTGTGTGTGTGTGTGTGTGTGTGTGTGTGTGTGTGTGTGTGTGTGTGTGTGTGTGTGTGTGTGTGTGTGTGTGTGTGTGTGTGTGTGTGTGTGTGTGTGTGTGTGTCTGGGCGTGTGTGTGTGTGTCTGGGTGTGTGTGTGTGTGTCTGGGTGTGTGTGTGTGAGAGAGAGAGAGTGTGGTAGACACACGGTTTCTTAATTTTGTTCAGAATGTATTTTTAATTTTATGCAAGTGATCTCAATTATCCAATAAAACTAATCTACCAAATATTGATTGTTCTTGTACATTTCTTTGGCAAGACAGAAACTTTTCTGGAAAGGTTTTCAGTAGCGGGTGATATGTTAAATGAAGTGTTTTTGTTCACACTGATCAACTCAGTTCGAAGACACAACCCATTGGCCTACATAAACAGGATAGACAAACAAAGTAAGTCTCCGGGTCATTGTTCTGAGAGCAGCTTTTCTCAATCCTGGTCCTGGCGACCCAAAAAGTTGCAAGTTTTTAGTTTTTACCCTATCACTACGCAGACGATTCAAATGATCAATTCGTCATCAAGCTTTGATCATTTGAATCAGATGTGTAGTGCTATGGCAGAAACGTGTATGTGCACCTCTTCGGATCACGAGGAGCAGGACTGAGAAACACTCCTGTAGGAAAAGAGTGAATGGACTGAACCACGAGAGATGTTATTCTAACATGCCGTCCTCTCTGTAGCTGCCTCTGAAGAACACAGCGTCTTTATTAATATACAATGGGTGACTTCAATTGTCAGTAAGTCATCTTGATCAAAGAACAGATAAGATAATACACTGGCTTGATCTAATCCCAGATTTAGATATGGCATAGCCTGTATGAGCTGGGAAATGTTCAAGCAAAGAGTATTTCACACTTAATCCTTTTCTACAAATAGGATTATACATTGTCACGTAGTAATCAAATAACACGCTCGGCTTTCATTCATTTCTTTGGATGGTTTAGGAATACTACCTGTCGGCCACCTGGCTGTAACAGACTTCCATAATAAAGGCAGGTAACTATATGTCAATTCTTTAGTAGAAACACGAAAGGATTATACATTGTCACTATTTATCACTGTTTATTATCTATGCATAGTCACTGTTTATTATCTATGCATAGTCACTGTTTATTATCTATGCATAGTCACTGTTTATTATCTATGCATAGTCACTGTTTATTATCTATGCATAGTCACTGTTTATTATCTATGCATAGTCACTGTTTATTATCTATGCATAGTCACTGTTTATTATCTATGCATAGTCACTGTTTATTATCTATGCATAGTCACTTCACCCCTACCTACATGTACAAATTACCTCAACTAACCTCTACCCCCGCACACTGACTCGGTACCGGTACCTCCTGTATATAACCTCGTTATTGTTATTCTTATTGTGTTACTTTTTAGTATTATTTTTTACTTTAGTCTGCTTGTTAAATATTTTCTTAACTCTTCTAGAACTGCACTGTTGGTTAAGGGCTTGTAAGTAAGCATTTCACGGTAAAGTCTACACTTGTTGTATTCAGAGTGTATGACAAAGTTTGATGTGATTTGATTTGAAAATGAAAATAAAAACGTCAAGATAGATGTAAAAAAGGACTGTATCCCCATAGAGTAAGTATAGGCCACTGATGATAGTAGGGTCAGCTACAGTCCTCAGTCTAAAAGTCTAGTACAATAGATAGATGATACCTGTTGCTCATGCTTCCTGTCTAATAGCCAACTGGCTCTAACAGTCTTCTATCATAAAACATGTATTTAACACAAGTCAATTCTTTAGTAAAAACACTAACATATGAATAACTTAGAGTATTTTCATAATAAAAGGGTCAGGTTTAGACTTCTATAGCTGTTTCGATTGGTCTAAAAACACATAGATGACACCTCTTGCTCAGCCTGCATTGTGTCTCTACTATACACAGTAGTGAACCATTCCTAGGTTTTTGTGTACGTGTTTAGAACAGCTAACAGGCAGGGTTGGGTCAGTATCACCAATAGGTCAGCAGTGCCATTGTAATAAGCATGTCTTCAATACAACCTGTCGCTCTCAAACACTTCATAGAGACACATCCAATTAAACCCACCACCCTCACTATAATCCCCGCTGAGGATACAACACAGCCAAGTGCAAATAGATGTGACTCACAGCGAGGATTCCCTGGAGACCAGTGAGCCATGCAGGGTGTCGATGAACACAAGTGGACACAGCGGGGCGTCACCTAGGTCATATTCAACAGGCACTAAAAATAAGAAAACAGATTGAAACAGCGAGGGACTACCTGAACTTGTCCAATAAGAACCCTCATTTTTGTTTTCCTTTGCACAATGTTTTGCAAAATGTTGTTATGGTATGCCCTAATGAATACAACCCCGTCATAATGACAGTGACTAAGGGCGTGGTATGAAGGATGTGCTTCATTATGCTTTGGGTATGGAGTAGATGTTGTTGCAGATACCGGTAATAAGCTTAGGTTGCAGCTGTGGGCTCCTGTTCATAAATTATTCTGAAAAGGATGGAGAGATGGAACTGTTTTTCTAAAATGGAACTCAAACCTTTTTAAGATGGAACTATATCCAAGCACTCTGCCTATTTCATGGGGATATGGGAACGACACAGTTTGGGAGGAGTACATTGACATCTCATTTACCATTGCAAACTGTGCAGTATTACTCTTCACCTCATTTGTCGGCATTGCAGCGAATGTGTTTGTCACATGGGCAGTGTACCGTCAAAAGTCTCTTAGAACGTGGAACAACGCGCTCCTGGTCAACCTCGCCGTTATCGACATCCTCCGTTGTTGTATTGACTGTCCCATTCTCTTCACCATCGTTCTGAAGGGACCCGTAGGAGGAGGTCTGGAGGAACTGCTCTGTGACACCCAGGTTGCCTCCTTCTCATTCAGCTGCTGTATTCAGTTGCTCACCTTGGCCTGCATCAGCATGGAAAGACATCAAGCGATCACCCACCCTTTCAAAATCACCCAGCGCCGAAGACGGATTCTGGTGTGGATCCCGTTGACCTGGATGGTGGGTGTTCTCGTTGCGGCCTTTTGTTTGACGTTTGTCAAGGACTCACCTGTGTATGTTAGGTGCAGGGGATGGGAGGTAAACGTGCAACTATCCTATGACACCTTTGGACTCTATATATTACTTCCGCTATGGTCAACCTGCTTCACTGTCATTATTGGATTCTATGCTCGTATATTTATCATAGTGAGAGCACACGGTCGAAAAATATTTGATAAAGGATCTTTTTCAGCACCCAAACAGGACATCATGAAAGAAGCAACAAATAAAGTTCAGGAAGAGGATGATAAAGATGGGAAAACAAAACATGAGGAATCTGAGAAAACTGAAATAGAGGAGAAAAGGGAAAAAAAAGAGAATAGGCAAGGGGAAACTGTTCAGCAAGAACATGCACTACCTGTTGAAAAACACTTATCCAGAAAAGACCCTGAAATTGGATTTACGAACACGACAACAAAGAACCCTCAAGGAGCCATGAAAGGCTCTTCGGACAACATGATAGAAACCAAGACTCTGGGTAGCAAATCTAAGCTACTCGCCACTGAGGTGAAACTACCATGCGTTTCATTCATGCCACAGGTGGATAACCCCAGTTCCAAGGTGCTCAAGTTGGTAGACTTGGAACAAGACAAGGATGTCCGTTCACTCCATCCCAATTCTAATAGTGATCATGATGTCAAAGCAGATGATATTTCTCCATTACCTACCAAGGTTGAGGAGACTGTAGCAGCAATCCCCGTTCCAGAAACTCCAGCTGCGAAGCAATGCTTAGAGGTTGAAGGTGGCGTCTGTATGATGCCGTCGTTCGCCAACAAAGAGCATGCCAAAAAAAAGGAGAGTAAACTGGCGAAGCGTTCTGGTTACATCATTCTCACCTTTCTGATATTCTGGATGCCATTGATAGTGATGATGCTGGCCAACGTCTTCTGCAACAGAAACAGGAATTTCAGGGTAAGTTGTTTTCATATGTTTCTGATGGTCATTGTCAGTGAACTGTTCATCAGATGCTGTTTTTTTAAATATATATTTTATATCAAAGATACAACCCATAGCTTCTATCAATTGCATAATATCAAATGGAGGAACATCATGACTGTAGAGCTGTGCCTTCTTACCAGGGTGCGAATTATGGGGGAGCCAGCGGGGAGCTCAGCTCCTCTGAATGAGACATTAACTCCCCTACATGCAACAAAAGTCCACCTCTGGGGGGAGGGGGGTCTCTAAATAATGCTAATTGAACCATTCTCCTATTTCTTTAAAAAAGATATGAAAAATAAAAGCTTTCAAATGAAAAGAACACCCCCACCTCTCTATCATGGTTTAAACCATTTATTTATAAATGGCTGCACTAACCATCTCCCTGTCCATGAATGATAGAAATTCTATAGAGGCGCTGTCCACTCAGTAGTGCTGAATTTCAGGCTCAGCTGAGCTCCCTAAAATGCATAGATTTTCCTTTGTACTTTCCCAATTTGTTTGCCATGCATCCTTGATAAAAAATGGCCTTTATTCCAATGAATTAGATGTATCTGCTGATTTATCATTGTTGCTTTTGTCAGTCAGCTGTTTAGAGCGCTCATTGCTTTGTTTTTCAGGTGCACGTGGGTATTTGTTCTCCATGCTGTCCGTAGACCATTTATTTAGCTTTAATATTTTCTAACAATACTTGTTTCCTTTCCTGGATCAGCTGATGACGGTCGACAATATCACTAGACAACTAGTTTACAGTTAGACACCAATGCGCATCCAATCCACCCAACAAGTATAGGCTACAAGTTAATGACAGTATCCCTACAGTATATATAGTTGACTCTTTCAGTTAGAAGTATTCGATTTTGCAATGGAATAGGCCTACATTATTTTGTGTTTGTGTTCCCATGACAACAGTTTTCACGGCAAAACATCATAATTTGTTACATAGGCATAGCTATACTTACAATGCCTTTCCAAAGATATCCCAAGATCCATGCTTCCTACAGGGTTTAAGTTCACTGTTCTGATTGTATTGTTAAATGCTTAATAATGACAAATAACACAGCCATAAATGTAATTCATGTAAGGAAAGAATGGTATTGGAGGGTAAACGCAAGTAAAAGCAGTTTACTCACCTTTATAAAAAAAAATGCATTTAAAGTACAGGGAGCGTTACCTTTATCACCGCGACCAGCTATCGGAGTTTACCCACCTATTTTTTTTTATTTTTTACCACACTAGGCTACGTCACTGGTTATTGGTAGGCATCTTTGAAGTGTATGGTAATGCACATCTAGTAAAATTATGTTTTTCCTGGCACAGTTTCAGGCATCAATTAATGTAGGCCTAATCAACGGCAATCGAAAAATGTCGTTAGGAACACTTTTTGGTGTTTTGGAACAGTATTTTCATTCATCAAATAGCAGAAGTGCACATGCACTGTTTGGATGCTGGCATTATTTTGCAGTGGACGAAAGCACAGGTAGCATACTTTCCCCCCCCCCTGTGATTTCTATGACAATCGGATAATCAAAGGTAATTCATTTTTTACCGTTAAATGACATCTATACTGTAACGACCCTGGGTTTATAAGCTCGGATATCAACTCTGCCCCTTGAGCATGCTTTTGGGGCACAGTCGATAGCGCGCTGGACTTCGGGCTAGAAGGTTGAGGGTTCGAGACCTGCTTCCCTGCCCGTTTCATTACAATACTATTAGGCCCATAAAGAAATACGTGCACGCGTGCACCCAATAAATACCACGGTGTAATTCAAACTCTGCTTATTACGCAATACATTTGGAAGCTCTTGGGATTCTAAATCCCTTTTGATCGTTAAATTATTCAATACATCATTCTACTATTCTGAACAGAGATTACTATAGGAGGTTATACAATTCTAATACAGCATAAACATTGTTTTACATGTTTCTGCCTTTCAGATGGGGACAGCTCAGAATCTGGAGATCCTGTCTGTATCAGTGGCCTGCATGACCTCTGCCAGTAACCCCATAACCTACGCTGTGGTCAACCCTCAGTTCAGGACAGAGTTCTACTATCTTAGGAGGAAATGTAAATCGTTATGGACAAGAGCTTAGACATACTACAGATTACTGATCTTTATTATGGCATGTGCTTGGGATATGATGGTCACCTTTAAACGGTAGTAAGTATTGTAATTTATAATGATCCTAACACATCAAAAAGTCTTCATCTCTTGCCAGAACTGGGGGTCAGTCTCAGATGGGGTGTCTCATGTGTGATGCAATCCATCTCCTTGTTTGGTCCCAGGCTGGTTCTCAGGTAGGTCAACAACATCACTCATCCTCAGCAGTTATGGGCCCAATTTAGACTGAGGAAATTACGCCTTTCTTATGCATGACTTTCCTATGGACTTCTCAGTCGTTGGTATTCAGACTTACCTTATGAAGGTGAGTAAAGGGCTTTACAGACGTGGTTCTCTTGTGCGCTGAATAAATGTAATTCGACTGCTTGAAACCCTCCCACTTGCTGGCCAACAGATTTTCTCGTGGAGTTTTCAATCAATAGGGTTTTCATTCCATTTGTCTTAAGCCTTAAGCCATCCCTTTAAATACGCTGTACCTTATAGTTATTGTCCATAGACTCAATAAAATATATGGAGAGAACGTGTTCAGAAAGAAAACCATCTAAATATATGCATTTTCGTCTCCGTTTCAGCACCAATTGGTAGATTTAAATATTCTGTGATCGTGTAGATTATTCAGGGTTAGGATAGTATTTAAGAATCATTAAAAAAAACTAGTTTAGAGAGCCTTTAAGCACGAAAGAAAGAAAACCGTGGTTTGACCCTTTCTGAAAATTGCCACCATCCGTTACTTAACCCATGGTAATGTTGGAAGATTAGTGTACATATAATTATAATAGAGAGATTAGTGTACAATGGTTGGCTAAACCCTGTTCTATTGCCTGCACTAACCACGGCGCCAAGTATTACGCCATGCGTCGGTTCAAACCGCTACGGCTTGGTGTGCTCTCCATAACGATTTAATTCGCCTCGGGTCAGAATCGTGCCCTTAATGAACACTGAGGTGTTGCCCTGCTGTGCTGTGAGACACAGACCAAATGTGGACCAAAATGAACAGGCTCTGTTGTCTAGTACTAATCATCTCCATGGTTCACTGGCTCTACATGCAGGACAGGGCCTTCCTTCACCCCATTTATGTGTGTGTGTGTGTGTGTGTGTGTGTGTGTGTGTGTGTGTGTGTGTGTGTGTGTGTGTGTGTGTGTGTGTGTATGTGCGTGCGTGCGTGCGTGCGTGCGTGCGTGCGTGCGTGCGTGCGTGTGTATGTGTATGTGCATACAAGTGTGTCTGTGTGTGTATAATCAGAGTTAGGCCTGTCTCTGTAGGTTCTCCACCCTGGACCAACCACTGAGTCTGCCAGGCCCTCACATGCCCTCCAGCCCCCCTGGAGAGACAGGCTAGGAGACCTCATTATTACCCTGTACAGAGTGGGAGTCACTGGACCAAGTCTCACAGCCTGGGGTCTAACTAGGACTCCTTCTCAAATGGCACCCTAGTCCCTACTTAGGGAATAGGGTGCACTATATAGGGAAGACGGTGCCAATGTCAACAAATTCACAGCAAGGTGTCAGCACCTTAAGTTAAACACCAAACTAAGGGTGATGGCAGACTGTGGCTTCACAGCCGGAATGTTTCTATGTTCTAGAATGAATACATGTAAAATAACTTGTTCTATATTCTAGAATGAATATGTGTAAAATAACTTGTTCTATATTCTAGAATGAATACATATGTGTAAAATAACTTGTTCTATATTCTAGAATGAATACATATGTGTAAAATAACTTGTTTTATACTCTAGAATGAATACATATGTGTAAAATAACTTGTTCTATATTCTAGAATGAATACATATGTGTAAAATAACTTGTTCTATATTCTAGAATGAAATCATGTAAAATAACTTGTGGTCCCTCTACACTACAACCAATGGAACCAGCACCATCAGCACCATCAGCACCATAATAACATCAGCACCATCAGCACCATAAAAACATCAGCACCATCAGGACCATCATAACATCAGCACCATAATAACATCAGCAACATCAGCACCATAATAACATCAACACCATCAGCACCATCAGGACCATCAGCACCATCAGGACCATCAGCACCATCAGCACTATAATACCATCAGCACCATAATAACATCAGCACCATCAGCACCATCAGGACCATCATAATATCAGCACCATCAGGACCATCAGCACCATAATAACATCAGCACCATCAGCACCATCAGGACCATCATAATATCAGCACCATAACAGCAGCACCATCAGCACTATAATAACATCAGCACCATCAGCACTATAATACCATCAGCACCATCATAATACCAGCACCATAATAACACCAGCACCATAATAACACCAGCACCATAATAACATCAGCACCATCAGCACCATAATAACACCAGCACCATCAGCACCATAATAACATCAGCACCATCAGCACCATAATAACACCAGCACCATAATAACATCAGCACCACCTGCACCATAATAACATCAGCACCATCAACACCATTATACCATCAGCACCATTATACCATCAGCATCATCAGCACCATCAGGACCATCATAATATCAGCACCATAATAACATCAGCACCATTATACCATCAGCACCGTCAGTACTATCAGCACCATAATACCATCAGCATCATCAGGACCATAATAACGCCAGCACCATAATACCATCAGCACCATCAGGACCATAATAACACCAGCACCATAATAACATCAGCACCATCAGCACCATTATACCATCAGCACCATTATACCATCAGCATCATCAGCACCACAATACCATCAGCACCATAATAACATCAGCACCATCAGCACCATAATACCATCAGTCCATCAGCACCATAATACCATCAGCACCATCAACACCATAATAACATCAGCACCATCAACACCATAAGAACATCAGCACCATCAACACCATAAGAACATCAGCACCATCAGCACTATAATACCATCAGCACCATAATAACATCAGCACCATGATAACATCAGCACCATCAGGACCATAATAACATCAGCACCATCAGCACCATAATAACATCAGCACCATCAGCACCATAATAATATCAGCACCATAATAACATCAGCACCATAATAACATCAGCACCATCAGCACCATAATAACATCAGCACCATCAACACCATAAGAACATCAGCACCATCAGCACTATAATACCATCAGCTCCATAATAACATCAGCACCATGATAACATCAGCACCATCAGCACCATAATACTATCAGCACCATCAGCACCATAATAACATCAGCACCATCAGCACCATAATAACATCAGCACCATAATAACATCAGCACCATCAGCACCATAATAACATCAGCACCATCAACACCATAATAACATCAGCACCATCAGCACCATAATAACATCAGCACCATCAGCACCATAATAACATCAGCACCATCAACACCATAATAACATCAGCACCATCAGCACCATAATAACATCAGCACCATCAGCACCATAATAACATCAGCACCATAATACCATCAGCACCATAATAACATCAGCACCATCAGCGCCATAATAACATCAGCACCATAATACCATAATAACATCAGCACCATCAACACCATAATAACATCAGCACCATCAGCACCATAATAACATCAGCACCATCAGCACCATAATAACATCAGCACCATCAGCACCATCAGGACCATCAGCACCATCAGGACCATCAGCACCATCAGCACTATAATACCATCAGCACCATAATAACATCAGCACCATCAGCACCATCAGGACCATCATAATATCAGCACCATCAGGACCATCAGCACCATAATAACATCAGCACCATCAGCACCATCAGGACCATCATAATATCAGCACCATAACAGCAGCACCATCAGCACTATAATAACATCAGCACCATCAGCACTATAATACCATCAGCACCATCATAATACCAGCACCATAATAACACCAGCACCATAATAACACCAGCACCATAATAACATCAGCACCATAATAACACCAGCACCATCAGCACCATAATAACATCAGCACCATCAGCACCATAATAACACCAGCACCATAATAACATCAGCACCACCAGCACCATAATAACATCAGCACCATCAACACCATTATACCATCAGCACCATTATACCATCAGCATCATCAGCACCATCAGGACCATCATAATATCAGCACCATAATAACATCAGCACCATTATACCACCAGCACCGTCAGTACTATCAGCACCATAATACCATCAGCATCATCAGGACCATAATAACGCCAGCACCATAATACCATCAGCACCATCAGGACCATAATAACACCAGCACCATAATAACATCAGCACCATCAGCACCATTATACCATCAGCACCATTATACCATCAGCATCATCAGCACCACAATACCATCAGCACCATAATAACATCAGCACCATCAGCACCATAATACCATCAGTCCATCAGCACCATAATACCATCAGCACCATCAACACCATAATAACATCAGCACCATCAACACCATAAGAACATCAGCACCATCAACACCATAAGAACATCAGCACCATCAGCACTATAATACCATCAGCACCATAATAACATCAGCACCATGATAACATCAGCACCATCAGCACCATAATACTATCAGCACCATCAGCACCATAATAACATCAGCACCATCAGCACCATAATAATATCAGCACCATAATAACATCAGCACCATAATAACATCAGCACCATCAGCACCATAATAACATCAGCACCATCAACACCATAAGAACATCAGCACCATCAGCACTATAATACCATCAGCACCATAATAACATCAGCACCATGATAACATCAGCACCATCAGCACCATAATACTATCAGCACCATCAGCACCATAATAACATCAGCACCATCAGCACCATAATAACATTAGCACCATCAGCACCATAATAACATCAGCACCATCAACACCATAATAACATCAGCACCATCAGCACCATAATAACATCAGCACCATCAACACCATAATAACATCAGTACCATCAGCACCATAATAACATCAGCACCATCAGCACCATAATACCATCAGCACCATAATAACATCAGCACCATCAGCGCCATAATAACATCAGCACCATAATACCATCAGCACGATAATAACATCAGCACCATCAGCACCATAATAACATCAGCACCATAATACCATCAGGACCATCAGCACCATAATACCATCAGCACCATTAGCACCATAATAACATCAGCACCATAATACCATCAGCACCATAATAACATCAGCACCATCAGCACCATAAAAACATCAGCACCATCAGGACCATCATAACATCAGCACCATAATAACATCAGCAACATCAGCACCATAATAACATCAGCACCATCAGGACCATCAGCACCATCAGCACCATCAGCACTATAATACCATCAGCACGATAATAACATCAGCACCATCAGCACCATCAGGACCATCAAAATATCAGCACCATAACAGCAGCACCATCAGCACTATAATAACATCAGCACCATCAGAACTATAATACCATCAGCACCATCATAATACCAGCACCATAATAACACCAGCACCATAATAACACCAGCACCATAATAACATCAGCACCATCAGCACCATAATAACACCAGCACCATCAGCACCATAATAACATCAGCACCATCAGCACCATAATAACACCAGCACCATAATAACATCAGAACCACCAGCACCATAATAACATCAGCACCATCAACACCATTATACCATCAGCACCATTATACCATCAGCATCATCAGCACCATCAGGACCATCATAATATCAGCACCATAATAACATCAGCACCATTATACCATCAGCACCGTCAGTACTATCAGCACCATAATACCATCAGCACCATCAGGACCATAATAACGCCAGCACCATAATACCATCAGCACCATCAGGACCATAATAACACCAGCACCATAATAACATCAGCACCATCAGCACCATTATACCATCAGCACCATTATACCATCAGCATCATCAGCACCACAATACCATCAGCACCATAATAACATCAGCACCATCAGCACCATAATACCATCAGTCCATCAGCACCATAATACCATCAGCACCATCAACACCATAATAACATCAGCACCATCAACACCATAAGAACATCAGCACCATCAGCACTATAATACCATCAGCACCATAATAACATCAGCACCATGATAACATCTGCACCATCAGCACCATAATACTATCAGCACCATCAGCACCATAATAACATCAGCACCATCAGCACCATAATAACATCAGCACCATAATAACATCAGCACCATAATAACATCAGCACCATCAGCACCATAATAACATCAGCACCATCAACACCATAAGAACATCAGCACCATCAGCACTATAATACCATCAGCACCAAAATAACATCAGCACCATGATAACATCAGCACCATCAGCACCATAATACTATCAGCACCATCAGCACCATAATAACATCAGCACCATCAGCACCATAATAATATCAGCACCATAATAACATCAGCACCATAATAACATCAGCACCATCAGCACCATAATAACATCAGCACCATCAGCACCATAATAACATCAGCACCATCAACACCATAATAACATCAGCACCATCAGCACCATAATAACATCAGCACCATCAGCACCATAATAACATCAGCACCATCAACACCATAATAACATCAGCACCATCAGCACCATAATAACATCAGCACCATCAGCACCATAATAACATCAGCACCATAATAACATCAGCACCATAATAACATCAGCACCATCAGCACCATAATAACATCAGCACCATAATACCATCAGCACCATCAGCACGATAATAACATCAGCACCATCAGCACCATAATAACATCAGCACCATAATACCATCAGCACCATAATACCATCAGGACCATCAGCACCATAATAACATCAGCACCATTAGCACCATAATAACATCAGCACCATAATACCATCAGCACCATAATAACATCAGCACCATCAGCACCATAATAACATCAGCACCATAATACCATCAGCACCATCAGCACCATAATAACATCAGCACCATCAGCACCATAATAACATCAGCACCATAATACCATCAGCACCATAATACCATCAGGACCATCAGCACCACAATAACATCAGCACCATTAGCACCATAATAACATCAGCACCATAATACCATCAGCACCATAATACCATCAGGACCATAATAACATCAGCACCATCAGCACCATAATAACATCAACACCATAATAACATCAGCACCATAATAACATCAGCACCATCAGCACCATAATAACATCAACACCATAATAACATCAGCACCATAATAACATCAGCACCATTAGCACCATAATACCATCAGCACCATAATAACATCAGCACCATAATACCATCAGCACCATAATAACATCAGCACCATCAGCACCATAATAACATCAGCACCATAATACCATCAGCACCATCAGCACCATAATAACATCAGCACCATCAGCACCATAATAACATCAGCACCATAATACCATCAGCACCATAATACCATCAGGACCATCAGCACCACAATAACATCAGCACCATTAGCACCATAATAACATCAGCACCATAATACCATCAGCACCATAATACCATCAGGACCATAATAACATCAGCACCATCAGCACCATAATAACATCAACACCATAATACTATCAGCACCATCAGCACCATAATAACATCAGCACCATCAGCACCATAATAATATCAGCACCATAATAACATCAGCACCATAATAACATCAGCACCATCAGCACCATAATAACATCAGCACCATCAGCACCATAATAACATCAGCACCATCAACACCATAATAACATCAGCACCATCAGCACCATAATAACATCAGCACCATCAGCACCATAATAACATCAGCACCATCAACACCATAATAACATCAGCACCATCAGCACCATAATAACATCAGCACCATCAGCACCATAATAACATCAGCACCATAATAACATCAGCACCATAATAACATCAGCACCATCAGCACCATAATAACATCAGCACCATAATACCATCAGCACCATCAGCACGATAATAACATCAGCACCATCAGCACCATAATAACATCAGCACCATAATACCATCAGCACCATAATACCATCAGGACCATCAGCACCATAATAACATCAGCACCATTAGCACCATAATAACATCAGCACCATAATACCATCAGCACCATAATAACATCAGCACCATCAGCACCATAATAACATCAGCACCATAATACCATCAGCACCATCAGCACCATAATAACATCAGCACCATCAGCACCATAATAACATCAGCACCATAATACCATCAGCACCATAATACCATCAGGACCATCAGCACCACAATAACATCAGCACCATTAGCACCATAATAACATCAGCACCATAATACCATCAGCACCATAATACCATCAGGACCATAATAACATCAGCACCATCAGCACCATAATAACATCAACACCATAATAACATCAGCACCATAATAACATCAGCACCATCAGCACCATAATAACATCAACACCATAATAACATCAGCACCATAATAACATCAGCACCATTAGCACCATAATACCATCAGCACCATAATAACATCAGCACCATAATACCATCAGCACCATAATAACATCAGCACCATCAGCACCATAATAACATCAGCACCATAATACCATCAGCACCATCAGCACCATAATAACATCAGCACAATCAGCACCATAATAACATCAGCACCATAATACCATCAGCACCATAATACCATCAGGACCATCAGCACCACAATAACATCAGCACCATTAGCACCATAATAACATCAGCACCATAATACCATCAGCACCATAATACCATCAGGACCATAATAACATCAGCACCATCAGCACCATAATAACATCAGCACCATAATACCATCAGCACCATCAGCACCATAATAACATCAGCACCATAATAACACCAGCACCATAATAACATCAGCACCATCAGCACCATAATAACATCAACACCATAATAACATCAGCACCATAATAACATCAGCACCATTAGCACCATAATAACATCAGCACCATTAGCAACATAATAACATCAGCACCATCAGCACCATAATAACATCAGCACCATCAGCACCATAATAACATCAGCACCATAATACCATCAGCACCATAATACCATCAGGACCATCAGCACCATAATAACATCAACACCATAATAACATCAACACCATCAGGACCATAATACCATCATCCCCATCAGCACCATCAGCACCATAATATCATCATCCTCATCAGCACCATCAGCACCATAATATCATCATCCTCATCAGCACCATACTACTATCAGCACCATAATACCATCAGCACCATCAGCACCATCAGCACCATAATATCATCATCCTCATGAACACCATACTACTATCAGCACCATAATAACATCAGCACCATCAGCACCATAATACCATCAGCACCATAATACCATAATAACATCAGCACCATAATACCATCAGCACCATCAGCACCATAATAACATCAACACCATCAGGACCATAATACCATCATCCCCATCAGCACCATCAGCACCATAATATCATCATCCTCATCAGCACCATACTACTATCAGCACCAAAATAACATCAGCACCATCAGCCCCATAATACCATCAGCACCATAATACCATAATAACATCAGCACCATAATACCATCAGCACCATCAGCACCATAATAACATCAGCACCATCAACACCATAATATACATCAGCACCATCAGCAACATCAGCACCATAATAACATCAGCACCATCAACACCATCAACACCATAATACCATCGGCACAATCAGCATCATAAGCACCATAATAACATCAGCACCATAAAACCATTAGCACCATCAGCACTATGATAACATCAGCACCATCAGCACTATAATACAACCAGCACCAAAATACAATCACCGCCATCAATACTATAATAACATCAGCACCAACAGCACCATCAGTACCATCAGCAACATAACAAAAGTAGCATCATAAGCACCATAATACCATCAGCACCATCAGCACCATAATACCATCAGCACCATAATAACATCAGCACCATCAGCAACATAATAACATCAGCACCATTATAACATCAGCACCATCAGCAGCATAATAACATCAGCACCATCAGCAACAAAATACCGTCAGCACTATCAGCACCATAATAACATCAGCACCATCAGCACCATAATACCATAAGCACCATCAGCACCATTAGCACCATAACAACATCAGCACAATCAGCACAATAATAGATCAGCACCATCAGCAACATAATAACACCAGCAGCATAATAACATAAGCACCATAATCACATCAGCACCTTAATAACATCAACATCATCAGCATCATCAGCACCATAATAACATCAACACCATAATACTACCAGCACCATAATGACATCAGCACCACCAGCACCATAATAACATCAACACCATCAGCACCATCAGCACCATAATACCATCAGCACCACCAGCACCATAATAACATCAGCACCATAATAACATCAGCACCATCAGCACCATCAGCACCATAATAACATAAACACCATAATAACATCAGCACCATCAGCACCATAATAACATAAACACCATCAGCACCATCAGCACCATAATACCATCAGCACCATAATACCATCAGCACCATCAGCACCATAGTAACATCAGCACCATCAACACCATAATATACATCAGCACCATCAGCAACATCAGCACCATCAGCACCATCAACACCATAATACCATCAGCACAAGCAGCATCATAAGCACCATAATAACATCAGCACCATCAGCACCATAACACCATTAGCACCATCAGCACTATGATAACATCAGCACCATCAGCACTATAATACAACCAGCACCAAAATACCATCAGCGCCATCAGCACCATCAACACTATAATAACATCAGCACCATCAGCAACATAACAAAAGTAGCACCATAAGCACCCTAATACCATCAGCACAATCAGCATAATAAGCACCATAATACCATCAGCACCATAATACCATCAGCACCATAATAACATCAGCACCATAATAACATCAGCACCATCAGCACCATAATAACATCAACACCATAATAACATCAGCACCATAATACTATCAGCACCATAATAACATCAGCACCATTAGCAACATAATAACATCAGCACCATCAGCACCATAATAACATCAGCACCATCAGCACCATAATAACATCAGCACCATAATACCATCAGCACCATAATACCATCAGGACCATCAGCACCATAATAACATCAACACCATAATAACATCAACACCATCAGGACCATAATACCATCATCCCCATCAGCACCATCAGCACCATAATATCATCATCCTCATCAGCACCATACTACTGTCAGCACCAAAATAACATCAGCACCATCAGCCCCATAATACCATCAGCACCATAATACCATAATAACATCAGCACCATAATACCATCAGCACCATCAGCACCATAATAACATCAGCACCATCAACACCATAATATACATCAGCACCATCAGCAACATCAGCACCATAATAACATCAGCACCATCAGCACCATCAACACCATAATACCATCGGCACAATCAGCATCATAAGCACCATAATAACATCAGCACCATAAAACCATTAGCACCATCAGCACTATGATAACATCAGCACCATCAGCACTATAATACAACCAGCACCAAAATACAATCACCGCCATCAATACTATAATAATATCAGCACCAACAGCACCATCAGTACCATCAGCAACATAACAAAAGTAGCATCATAAGCACCATAATACCATCAGCACCATCAGCACCATAATACCATCAGCACCATACTACTATCAGCACCAAAATAACATCAGCACCATCAGCCCCATAATACCATCAGCACCATAATACCATAATAACATCAGCACCATAATACCATCAGCACCATCAGCACCATAATAACATCAGCACCATCAACACCATAATATACATCAGCACCATCAGCAACATCAGCACCATAATAACATCAGCACCATCAGCACCATCAACACCATAATACCATCGGCACAATCAGCATAATAAGCACCATAATAACATCAGCACCATAAAACCATTAGCACCATCAGCACTATGATAACATCAGCACCATCAGCACTATAATACAACCAGCACCAAAATACAATCACCGCCATCAATACTATAATAACATCAGCACCAACAGCACCATCAGTACCATCAGCAACATAACAAAAGTAGCATCATAAGCACCATAATAACATCAGCACCATCAGCACCATAATACCATCAGCACCATAATAACATCAGCACCATCAGCAACATAATAACATCAGCACCATTATAACATCAGCACCATCAGCAACATAATAACATCAGCACCATCAACACCATAATACCATCAGCACCATCAGCAACAAAACACCGTCAGCACTATCAGCACCATAATAACATCAACACCATAATACCACCAGCACCATAATGACATCAGCACCACCAGCACCATAATAACATCAACACCATCAGCACCATCAGCACCATAATACCATCAGCACCACCAGCACCATAATAACATCAGCACCATAATAACATCAGCACCATCAGCACCATAATAACATAAACACCATAATAACATCAGCACCATCAGCACCATAATAACATAAACACCATCAGCACCATCAGCACCATAATACCATCAGCACCATAATACCATCAGCACCATCAGCACCATAGTAACATCAGCACCATCAACACCATAATATACATCAGCACCATCAGCAACATCAGCACCATCAGCACCATCAACACCATAATACCATCAGCACAAGCAGCATCATAAGCACCATAATAACATCAGCACCATCAGCACCATAACACCATTAGCACCATCAGCACTATGATAACATCAGCACCATCAGCACTATAATACAACCAGCACCAAAATACCATCAGCGCCATCAGCACCATCAACACTATAATAACATCAGCACCATCAGCAACATAACAAAAGTAGCACCATAAGCACCCTAATACCATCAGCACAATCAGCATAATAAGCACCATAATACCATCAGCACCATAATAACATCAGCACCATAATAACATCAGCACCATAATAACATCAGCACCATCAGCACCATAATAACATCAACACCATAATAACATCAGCACCATAATAACATCAGCACCATTAGCACCATAATACTATCAGCACCATAATAACATCAGCACCATTAGCAACATAATAACATCAGCACCATCAGCACCATAATAACATCAGCACCATCAGCACCATAATAACATCAGCACCATAATACCATCAGCACCATAATACCATCAGGACCATCAGCACCATAATAACATCAACACCATAATAACATCAACACCATCAGGACCATAATACCATCATCCCCATCAGCACCATAATATCATCATCCTCATCAGCACCATACTACTATCAGCACCAAAATAACATCAGCACCATCAGCCCCATAATACCATCAGCACCATAATACCATAATAACATCAGCACCATAAGACCATCAGCACCATCAGCACCATAATAACATCAGCACCATCAACACCATAATATACATCAGCACCATCAGCAACATCAGCACCATAATAACATCAGCACCATCAGCACCATCAACACCATAATACCATCGGCACAATCAGCATCATAAGCACCATAATAACATCAGCACCATAAAACCATTAGCACCATCAGCACTATGATAACATCAGCACCATCAGCACTATAATACAACCAGCACCAAAATACAATCACCGCCATCAATACTATAATAACATCAGCACCAACAGCACCATCAGTACCATCAGCAACATAACAAAAGTAGCATCATAAGCACCATAATACCATCAGCACCATCAGCACCATAATACCATCAGCACCATAATAACATCAGCACCATCAGCAACATAATAACATCAGCACCATTATAACATCAGCACCATCAGCAACATAATAACATCAGCACCATCAACACCATAATACCATCAGCACCATCAGCAACAAAACACCGTCAGCACTATCAGCACCATAATACCATAAGCACCATCAGCACCATTAGCACCATAACAACATCAGCACAATCAGCACAATAATAGATCAGCACCATCAGCAACATAATAACACCAGCAGCATAATAACATAAGCACCATAATCACATCAGCACCTTAATAACATCAACATCATCAGCATCATCAGCACCATAATAACATCAACACCATAATACCACCAGCACCATAATAACATCAACACCATCAGCACCATCAGCACCATAATACCATCAGCACCACCAGCACCATAATAACATCAGCACCATAATAACATCAGCACCATCAGCACCATAATAACATAAACACCATAATAACATCAGCACCATCAGCACCATAATAACATAAACACCATCAGCACCATCAGCACCATAATACCATCAGCACCATAATACCATCAGCACCATCAGCACCATAGTAACATCAGCACCATCAACACCATAATATACATCAGCACCATCAGCAACATCAGCACCATCAGCACCATCAACACCATAATACCATCAGCACAAGCAGCATCATAAGCACCATAATAACATCAGCACCATCAGCACCATAACACCATTAGCACCATCAGCACTATGATAACATCAGCACCATCAGCACTATAATACAACCAGCACCAAAATACCATCAGCGCCATCAGTACCATCAGCACCATAATACCATCAGCACCATCAGCAACAAAATACCGTCAGCATTATCAGCACCATAATAACATCAGCACCATCAGCACCATAATACCATAAGCACCATCAGCACCATTAGCACCATAACAACATCAGCACAATCAGCACAATAATAGATCAGCACCATCAGCAACATAATAACACCAGCAGCATAATAACATAAGCACCTTAACATCAACATCATCAGCACCATCAGCACCATAATAACATCAACACCATAATACCACCAGCACCATAATGACATCAGCACCACCAGCACCATAATACCATCAGCACCATAATAACATAAACACTATCAGCACCATAATAACATCAGCACCATAATAACATCAGCACCATCAGCACCATCAACACCATAATAACATAAACACCATCAGCACCATAATAACATCAGCACCATCAGCACCATAATAACACAAACACCATCAGCACCATCAGCACCATAATACCATCATCACCATAATACCACCAGCACCATAATAACACCAGCACCATAATAACATCAACACCATCAGCACCATAATAACATCGGCACCATAATAACATCAGCACCATCAGCACCACAATACCACCAGCACCATAATAACACCAGCACCATAATACCATCAGCACCATGATACAACCAGCACCATAATAACACCAGCACCATAATAACACCAGCACCATAATACCACCAGCACCATAATAACATCAGCACCACCAGCACCATAATAACACCAGCACCATAATACCATCAGCACCATGATACCACCAGCACCATAATACCACCAGCACCATAATAACACCAGCACCATAATAACATCAGCACCATAATAACATTAGCACCATAATAATATTAGCACCATAATAACACCAGCACCATAATACCACCATAATAACATCAGCACCATAATAATATTAGCACCATAATAACACCAGCACCATAATAATATTAGCACCATAATAACATCAGCACCATAATAACATCAGCACCATAATAACATCAGCACCATAATAACATCAGCACCATAATACCACCAGCACCATAATACCACCAGCACCATAATAACATCAGCACCATAATAACATTAGCACCATAATAATATTAGCACCATAATAACATCAGCACCATAATAACATCAGCACCATAATACCACCAGCACCATAATAACACCAGCACCATAATAACATCAGCACCATAATAATATTAGCACCATAATAACATCAGCACCATAATACCACCAGCACCATAATAACACCAGCACCATAATACCACCAGCACCATAATAACATCAGCATCATAATAATATTAGCACCATAATAACATCAGTTGTAAGAAAGAAAGGTTAAAATACTCAGTTTGACCTTATCAAGTGTTTTATTAATAGAACAGCTATGTATGTACAGTATTGATGTATTCTATCCACTGCACCAAAATGCACGATTCGGGATTTTTTTTCGTAGCTTCTTCCCCTTATAATCTGTATATTTTGTGCATAACAGGATCTATCTATAATTCATTAAAATCATCATTCTTATCATGTACCATTTTTTCGATATCTTCCCCGGGACACTCACTCCTGTTGTCATTCACAAACCTTGGATACATCCTAATTGAATACAACTGAATTATGCAATGACCGCATGCAAAGTCCATTTATCAACAGATAGAAATATTATGAAGTTGTTAACGCTTCACTTTAAATTGGCCTTAATACACTGAATGGACAAAACATTAGGAACACCTGCTCTTTCCATGACATAGACTGACCAGGTCAATCCAGGTGAAAGCTACGATCCCTCTTTGATGTCACCTTTTAAAACCACTTCAATCCGTGTAAATGAAGGGGAGGAGACGGGTTACAGAACGGTCCACCGCCCAAAGGACATCCAGACAACCTGACACAACCGTGGGAAGCATTAGAGTCAACATGAGCCAGCATCCTTATGGAACGCTTTCGACAGCGTGTAGACTCCATGCCCCGACGAATTGCCAAAAGGAGGCACAACTCAATTAGGATGTTGTTCCTAATGTTTTGTTACACTCAGTGGACATATGCAACTGCAGTAAACAGCATTGTAGTTACATAAATGAAGGTCACTTATTAAGGTGAAGTGTTAGCTATGTGTCACAACTGCTATCTAACCCTAGAAATCAGAGGAATTATGGTATAACGGTGTTTTGTGAAGACAAAACAGAGAAATATTTACATTTACTAACAATGTACAGCATCATTTATTATTTTCACACAGTGACTTTAGTACCAAGGTCTTGCTTGTTTTTGATAAATGGAACAAAAGAGGGATATGGCTTTTTGTTTACCCATATACCTCATTTCAAAGGTATTGATACAAGCAACTTTAATACGAATGTCTGGAGCTTCAGACAAAGGCTTAGGTTAAGATAACAGTAGTGTCTCTCCAGGTTCAGATTGACAGATCTACATGGCTTCTAGAGGTGGCAGTGCTTTACTTGTTGTGATAACTTCCTTATATTATACAACTTTATTTCTACCTGGTAATAGCTAACATCTATTTTTCTAATTTAAATTTAACTTCAATTTCAGTTTGAGGTCAATGTAATTCGGAGAAATGTATGTTAAGTCATGTTCCTATCAGTAAGTCAGGCATATAGCCTAAGATATAAAAAAAACAGACTGCGAATGTCAGGGGGCCTGTATTCATATAACGCATCTCAGAGTTGATCTAGGATCAGGTCCTAGCTAGCTCGGGCCCTAAATTAGGACTCTTACTTTGAACATTTTAACCGTTTCAGGATAGGGAAAGGTCTATACTCATAGAGTAATAGGAATAGGAATCCAATAGGAAATGAATATTCACAGTGACTAAGTAGCACTTCATTTCAAATAACACATGTGTAAGTTACATATCGGCTGAATTAATTTACAGGAGTAAAGGGGAAGATCAGTTCAATCAAGGAGGAAAATCTCCCTTGGTTTAATAAAGGGCTTCCAGGTCCGGCTGTTTGATATGAGCAGAGAGAGAAAGGTAGATGTCCCATTCATAATAATAATAGACAGATCTGAGGATTGACCTTCATATGAGTACTTGAATGCATGTGTGCTTTGTCTTGAGTCTCTCCACTTCATCAAGAAACAGGAATTTGACTTTCAACTGCAAACAACACAGTTCTCCCCTCTTTTTCCACCTTGAGTCACAAGAGACGACATTTTGACCTTTCCTGCAGTCAAATGACCAAATCGCCCTCTAGTGGCCTCATGGGTGGAATATTATTAAACATTTTCATAATAAAAAAAAAAACATTCTTTAAAAAAAAAAAACAGCAGAAAATCCGGTGTTTCTGTGTCAAACATTTTTTTTGTTATATTTCAGTCTTCTGTGATGCAAACTCAAAATGTAATACATTTGAAATCTATACCTGACATGGTACAGGTGTCTTCTTTCTTTAAGACCCATAACCATGTGTGTGAGGTGTTCACTTTTGTTTCAAAGTAGATTTGTTTAAGACTACCAAGAAACAATATGTGACCCTGATTTAGTCCACTTCAGTAAAATTATTTATTAATAGTCCTCCAAAAATGTATCTCAGTGTTTTTTTTTCAGGCATCAACGATCCAGCGATTCAATAGTTCATTGCTTGAGTTTCCTGTGCTTAAAGGAAGGAGATGTACTTCAGGCCACCCTCTTTGCTCCATAGATGGATGATCTTTCATTGGTCCCCAAAGAGCAAAAGGCTTTTAGCTAGATCAAGTCCCTTTGCTCCAAGGCAGCCAGCCAATCACAGCAGTTTAATCCCATGCAGAGTCCAGTGGTAGTCCATCCCAGGACAGAGAGCTATTCAAACCATGACCTCTGACCAAGGCCGGCACCAGGCATAAGAGACATACAGGTGAAGTCAGAAGTTTACATTTACCTTAGCCAAATACATTTAAACTCAGTTTTTCACAATTCCTGACATTTAATCCTAGTAAATATTTCCTGTCTAAGGTCAGTTAGGATCACCACTTTATTTTAAGAATGTGAAATGTCAGAATAATAGTAGAGAGAATGATTTATTTAAGCTTTTATTTCTTTCATCACATTCCCAGTGGGTCAGAAGTTTACATACACTCAATTAGTATGTGATAGCATTGCCTTTAAATTGTTTACCTTGGGACAAACGTTTCGGGCAGCCTTCCACAAGCTTCCCACAATAAGTTGGGTGAATTTTGGCCCATTCCTCCTGACAGAGCTGGTGTAACTGAGTCAGGTTTGTAGACCTTCTTGCTCGCACACACTTTTTCAGTTCTGCCCACAAAATTTTCTAGAGGATAGAGGTCAGGGCTTTGTGATGGCCACTCCAATACCTTGACTTTGTTGCCATTTTGCCACAACTTTGGAAGTATGCTTGGGGGCATTGTCCATTTGGAAGACCCATTTGCAACCAAGCTTTAACTTCCTGACTGATGTCTTGAGATGTTGCTTCAATATATCCACATAATTTTCTTTCCTCATGATGCTATCTATTTTGTGAAGTGCACCAGTCCCTTCTGCAGGAAAGCACTCCCACAACATGATGCTGCCACCCCCGTGTTTCACGATTGGGATGGCGTTCTTCGGCTTGCAAGCATCCCCCTTTTTCCTCCAAACATAACATTGGTCATTATGGCCGAACAGTTCTATTTTTGTTTCATCAGACCAGAGAACATTTCTCCAAAGAGTACGATCTTTGTCCCCTTGTGCAGTTGCAAACCGTAGTCTGGCTTTTTTATGGCGGTTTTGGAGCAGTAGCTTCTTCCTTGCTGAGCGGCCTTTCTGGTTATGTCGATATAGGACTCGTTTTACTGTGGATAGATACTTTTCTACCTGTTTCCTCCAGCATCTTCACAAGGTCCTTTGCCGTTGTTCTGGGATTGATTTGCACTTTTCGCACCAAAGTATGTTCATCTCTAGGAGACAGAACGCGTCTCCTTCCTGAGCGGTATGACGGCTGCGTGGTCCCATGGTGTTTATACTTGCGTACTATTGTTTGTACAGATACATGTGGTACCTTCAGGCGTTTGGAAATTGCTCCCAAGGATGAACCAGACTTGTGGAGGTCTACAATTTATTTTCTGAGGTCTTGGCTGATTTCTTTTGATTTTCCTATGATGTCAAGCAAAGAGGCACTGAGTTTGAAGGTAGGCCTTGAAATACATCCACAGGTACACCTCCAATTGACTCAAATGATGTCAATTAGCCCATCCTAAGCTTATAAAGCCATTACATAATTTTCTGGAATTTTCCAAGCTGTTTAAAGGCACAGTCAACTTAGTGTATGTAAACTTCTGACCCACTGGAATTGTGATACAGTGAAATAATAAGTGAAATAATCTGTCTGTAAACAATTGTTGGAAAAATGACTTGTGTCATGCACAAAGAAGATGTCCTATCTGTCTTGCCAAAACTATAGTTTGTTAACAAGAAATTTGTGGAGTGGTTGAAAAACGAGTTTTAATGACTCTAAGTGTATGTAAACTTCCGACTTCAACTGTATGTGGCCACTTAGGGCCCCAGGCTGCTAGGAACTCAGTTGGGGTCTCAACTTACTGTTGAGTTAGAATAACAGAATACACAAGGTGCAAGTTTGAAATTTGGTTGTGCATCAGCACATTTTTCTCTTGTTATGTCAGTCACTGACAGTCATGTCAACTAACAATGTTTAGATTAGTAAATTAGTTTAGCCAGCTACTGTAAAACTTCAATAAACGCAGGGTTTTAAATAACCGCCTGTCCCTTTTAATAGCTGGACAACTGCACACCTTGCAGCAAATAAACACTTGTTTAAAATAAATGCTGGTTCTAAATTAATTGTTTAATGTTTGATTTGTTAAATTATATAATTCAGTCATGACTCGAAAAAATGCTGTCAATCATCCGTTTTTATCACCAGTAAGGAACTGCTAGCCATTGGCTGATAACAGCTGAGGACTACTAGCCATTGGCTGATAACAGCTGAGGACTGCTAGCCATTGGCTGATAACAGCTGAGGACTGCTAGCCATTGGCTGATAACAGCTGAGGACTGCTAGCCATTGGCTGATAACAGCTGAGGACTGCTAGCCATTGGCTGATAACAGCTGAGGACTGCTAGCCATTGGCTGATAACAGCTGAGGACTGCTAGCCATTGGCTGATAACAGCTGAGGACTGCTAGCCATTGGCTGATAACAGCTGAGGACTGCTAGCCATTGGCTGATAACAGCTGAGGACTGCTAGCCATTGGCTGATAACAGCTGAGGACTGCTAGCCATTGGCTGATAACAGCTGAGGACTGCTAGCCATTGGCTGATAACAGCTGAGGACTGATACCTTACTGGCAAGCATAAAAACAGTCAACAACTTTGGGAGTATAGACCCCTAGAAATCGGCTGATCTAGTGGCGAAAGTAAGAACTACCGAAAATGCACAGTCAAAGTGGAGAATAATTATCCTGTCAAGGAAAAGTAAAAAAAAAAAAATTATATATTGAAATACAAAGTGTGTAACTTATAACACAGTAGAGCAGGAAATAAAGAAGTTGATTAAAATGATGGACGTGAATGCTGGAATTCAACATTTAACTATGCAAATGAGCAAAAAAGCTGTGTGCATTAAGGAAATAGAAGTCTTGGTCACAGATAAGCCTGTCTCTCTAATAAGCGCCTGTTGTGTTCAGTGATTTAAGAAAATAAACGGCTAGGCTATTAATTGAAGTTTTACGGTATCTAAACGTGTAGTAATCATGGCCGAATACCGACCAGGAACGCAGGGCACGTGTCCAGGGGCCCTGACCTACAGGGGGGCCCCCATTGATTTTGTTAGTCACTCACTCAGATATTATTGACATTGCAAAATGTGTAGAATTGCAGGAAATTAGCGCGATTCTGGCAGGATGACCGTCCGCCAATCAGTCCAATCAATTAGTGGTTTCTCTCTCTCTCCTGCTGCTGTTTCTCCTTGAGACCAGTTAGCCAAACAGTTTTCCATGATGTCAGCCAAACAGACCTTGACTGACAGTTGACATCTACAAGGCTGACACTCTGACAATGTTGCTCTGAGAATAATTGACGGTGGAGCTGGTGGATCCGTCACCGTCTGATGATGTCACCAATGGGAGAGGGGCGGGACGCAGGTTGACCACGGAGGTGGTGATGTAGGGCTCGCTCTTCAACGGCACCGTCTCAGAGTCTAGTTTGGCGTTCAGACTGGAGCGACTGTAGGGGAGAGGACAGAGAGAGACAGAGGGGTGAGGTGTGTGTGTGTGCTTGTGTGTGTGTTCATGCACTTGACTGTTTATGCTTGTGTGTTTGTGTGTTCATTTTCTGTGTGAGCTTGGGTGTATGTGTGTATGTGAAGGGGTTGATGTGTGTGTGTGTGTGGGGGGGGGGGGGGTGTTTGAATGTGTGTGTGAGTGTGTGTGTGTGTGTGTGTTCATGCACTTGACTGTTTATGCTTGTGTGTTTGTGTGTTCATTTGCTGTGTGAGCTTGTGTGTATGTGTGTATGTGAAGGGGTTGATGTGTGTGTGTGTGGGGGGGGTGTTTGAATGTGTGTGTGAGTGTGTGTGTACACATGTGAGCGTTAATACATGTGGCCCATGCAAGCATGCTTACGACACTCCTATGTGTTTGTGTGTGGATCTGTCTGTGCGACTACCTGTTGACCACAGGCCTCTCTCTGATCTGGATGGTGGAAAGCTCCTGGTTGTTACAGTTGGCCAGACTGGAGCTCTTCTTCCTGTGTCGTCTGGAGCAGCAGGACGACAGGCCGGAGGGAGACGACGACAGGGACGAGGCTCGAGATCCGGATTTGTTCACCATGGTTACCTCCATACAGTTGGTCTCGAAAGTCTGCTCGTCAATAAACTCATGATTCTGGAGAGAGAGAGAAAGAGACATGGAAATCAATGGCCATAGTGGAGGCTGGTGGATGGCGAAATTGGGAGGATGGGCTCCTCGTAATGGATGAATTGGAATGAATGTAACTGTATCAAAACACATTTAATGTTTTCTATGTGAATGATACCTTTCCATTCCAGTCATTAGTATGACCCAGTCCTATAATTTAAAGTGACATCAGTCTCTTATTCCCTGTGAAATGTCTGTTGTTTTCATGGACAGGATTTTGCTGCAAAACCAATTTTCCCAGAGGGCTAATAATAAAGTTGTTTATCGCTTCCTTTTAATCATGCACATAGCTTTAATCACCTGCTGTGCTTTAACGACCCACAATTGGCCATTTTTTTTGGTAAAGAGACAAATACCCACGTCAAAACCATAGCAACAGTGTTTTGATGATTCATTTAAATGATAAAGTAATACCAGGGGAATAGAAGCATATTGTCCCGGCCCAGACGTCCACATCAAGGACCATCTGTGAAGCTGTTCCCCTTTTCCTGTGTGTTGAATGGGTAATAAGACTTGAAGGTCAACTGAGCGTATGACCCAGACTGCACCACCAGATGGCATTATGAAACCATCATGGGTGAATACCAATAGTTTTTTCTTTATTCCGCACATTCTCTCCTTGCCTCCTTCTCAAAAAATGCATTGGAGGAGAAGATCCAAGGTTCTTCGGATCTTCTCCTCCAGCGCGTTTTGAGAAGGAGACGAGGAAAGAGGAAATGAGGAATAAAGGAAATACAATTTTAGATTCACCCTCTATAGCCTGTGAAGACAACCCATCTCTGCAAGAGTAGCAAGTATATTTTTGTCTTTAAATCAATTTTGTCTTTGGTATAATCTGGCAAGTGCTCTCCCTATACCTCAGTGGTCACCAACCGGTCAATCTTCAAGGCATTCCTAGTTGATCACCAAATATTTCTGTAGAAAGGCCAACGATAAAGGCTTGCGCTCCTTTAAAAAAAAAATGGTGTTGCGCTGTTGGTGGTAGGTCCACTTGATTCAGAACCCCTGCACACCGGGTAGGCAAAGTGTTCTCATTTTAAACTCTGCTTACCTGGCGGACTGGGAGACCTGTGGCTAAAGGAGAGCACCTACTGCTCTGACCAATGCCAATGTGATAGCTCAAATCAATGTGCCTACAGTTTTCACAACCCCAGCCACAGCAAAGATTGATACAAGCCTTTAGTGAGATTTCATAACTTTTAATACCTTGATCAGAGAGAGACTGTCAAAGAATACAGCAAAGAGCTGCTGTTTTTATGAGTGAGTTTTTATTCAGCACTATCAACACCGTTTTTATTCAGCACTATTACAAAACATAAAACGCGGTTGTCCCTTCTTCCACTCGCGCTGCAGCTGCAATGAATGAGTAGCCAAGTGTAGTCCTGCATTTTAACTTGAGTTTTGCCATCAGGTGGAAGACTGTGTCCCCTCTCTCTGGTCAGTCTCATTGGAGGAAAAGAAGGAGAAAGCAGGGGCCGTGAGCTAACACTCTTCTGCTCGCTCCCTCCCTCCGCTGAGCCTAATGCCTTGTTCAAAACAACTGGGAACTCGGAAATCTCCGTCTTCCGACCTCAGTGCATTTAAGACAACTGGGAACTCGGAAGAAAACGGGATCCGACAGGGAAAAATGGTTTAGAATGGTCATCCAACTCGGAATTCCAAGTCGGAAACTCGGGCATCTTTGTAGAGCACCAACTTTCCGACCTGACGTCATGATTTAACCACATCTTCTTTCTTAGAGTTCCCAGTTGTCTTGAAAGCACCATGACCATCAGATGCAGGTACCATCAGTCCAGTAAAATAAAAAAGCTAATTATTTGCAAATTATTAACATTTATGCTCAGATATGCCTCACACCAACTGATCTATTTTGTTATCAAAACTCAAGTTTCTTTATTTAAAAAAATACGTTTTTATTATTAAATTGTTTTTTATTTCACCTTTATTTAACCAGGCAGGCCAGTTGAGAACAAGTTCTCATTTACAACTGCGACCTGGCCAAGATAAAGCAAAGCAGTGCGACACAAACAACAACACAGAGTTACACATGGAATAAACAAACGTACAGTCAATAACACAATAGAAAAAAAGAAAGTCTATATACAGTGTGTGCAAATGGCAATAAATAGGCCATAGCAGCGAAGTAATTACAGTTTAGCAAATTAACACTGGAGTGATAGATGAGCAGATGATGATGTGCAAGTAGAAATACTGGTGTGCAAAAGAGCAGAAAAGTAAATAAAAACAATACGGGGATGAGGTAGGTAGTTGGGTGGGCTATTTACAGATGGGATATATGTACAGCTGCAGCGATCGGTTAGCTGCTCAGATAGCTGATGTTTTAAGTTAGTGAGGGAAATATAAGTCTCCAGCTTCAGCGATTTTTGCAATTCGTTCCAGTCATTGGCAGCAGAGAACTGGAAGGAAAGGCGGCCAAAGGAGGTGTTGGCTTTGGGGACGACCAATGAGATATACCTGCTGGAGCGCATGCTACGGGTGGTGTTGTTATTGTGACCAGTGAGCTGAGATAAGGCGGAGCTTTACCTAGCATAGACTTACAGATGACCTGGAGCCAGTGGGTCTGGCGACGAATATGTAGCGAGGGCCAGCCGACTAGAGCATACAGGTCGCAGTGGTGGATGGTATAAGGGGCTTTGGTGACAAAACGGATGGCACTGTGATAGACTGCATCCAGTTTGCTGAGTAGAGTATTGGAAGCTATTTTGTAAATGAGGATCGGTAGGATAGTCAATTTTACAAGGGTATGTTTGACGGCGTAAGTGAAGGAGGCTTTGTTGCGAAATAGGATGCCGATTCTAGATTTAATTTTGGATTGGAGATGTTTAATATGAGTCTGGAAGGAGAGTTTACAGTCTAGCAAGACACCTAGGTATTTGTAGTTGTCCACATATTCTAAGTGATGCTAGAACTAAGTGATGCAGAACCGTCCAGTGATGCTAGTAGTGATGCTAGTCGGGTGGGTGTGGGCAGCGATCGGTTGAAATGCATGCATTTAGTTTTACTAGCGTTTAAGAGCAGTTGGAGGCCACGGAAGGAGTGTTGTATGGCATTGAAGCTTGTTTGGAGGTTAGTTAACACAGTGTCCAAAGAAGGGCCAGTTGTATACAGAATGGTGTCGTCTGCGTAGAGGTGGATCAGGGAATCACCCGCAGCAAGAGCGACATCGTTGATATATACAGAGAAAAGAGTCGGCCCGAGAATTGAACCCTGTGGCACCCTCATAGAGACTGCCAGAGGTCCAGCCATAGAGAAATGCTTATTGAAATTCTCGATTATCGTGGATTTATCGGTGGTGACAGTGTTTCCTAGCCTCAGTGCAGTGGGCAGCTGGGAGGTGCTCTTATTCTCCATAGACTTTACCGTTTTAAATATAATATGGTCTAAGAACAACATTGGCAGGCCAGGAAAAGAGCCAGTATGCTGTGATAATGTATTAGGCCTACTGCACAAACCACATTTTAATTAGGTTCATGTAAAAAATAAATAAAAAAAAATGACAGTAGATCTCGGCTTACTTTTTGACTGCGAAAGTGATCTTGACTCATAAAAGGTTGGTGATCTACCTCCTAGCCTACTTAGTGCCGTTTCAACTGCTGAATTCTCAGTACTTCTGACTTTAAAGTGTTGGGACATTGACTTGGACTGATTTCAGGTCAGTTGTGATAGTGTTCTGATAATTGGTGGGTGTGTCTGTTGGAGGAGGTATTTTTCTTCACCTCTGCCAGGCAATCATCAATTAGTGCTGAGAGGGGTGTCCTTCACCTCTGCTAGGCAATCATCAATTAGTGCTGAGAGGCGTGTCCTTCACCTCTGCTAGGCAATCAGCAATTAGTGTTAGCAATTATTAGTTTTTTTCAGATTATCTAATTTTGCTCTTTTGTAGCTTTGTAAAGTATGCGTGTGACTTCTATCCCTGTTCGCTCCTCTCCCTGTAGGCTTTACAGACGCTTACCACCCCGTGGCTGCTACCCTTCTAATCTAGTGTACCCTGCACGCACAACCCATATGGAATTCTTAGTCTCCGACAGCCTCTGGAACTGCCAGTCTGTGGGCAAAAAGGATAGTTCATCTCAGCCTTTGTCACCCTAAAGCATCCCAACTTTTTGGCCCTGACAGAGAAATACACTACATGACCAAAAGTATGTGGACACCTGATCGCTGAACATCTCATTCCAAAATCATGGGCATTAATATGGAGTTGGTACCGTCTTCGCTGCTATAACAGCCTCCACTTTCTGGGAAGGCTATCCACTAGATTGAACATTGCTGTGGGGATTTTCTTCCATTCAGCCACAAGGGCATTAGTGAGGTTGGGCACTGATGTTGGGCAATTAGGCCTGGCTCATAGTCAGCATTCCAATTCATCCCAAAGGTGTTCTATGGGGTTGAGGTCAGGGCTCAGTGCAGGCCAGTCAAGTTCATCCACACCGATCTCGACAAACCATTTCTGTATGGACCTCGCTTTGTGCACAGGGGGCATTGTCATCCTGAAACAGGAAAGGGCCTTCCCCAAACATTCGGGCCTAGCCTGAACCATGAAAAACAGCCCCAGACCATTATTTGTCCTCCACCAAACTTTATAGTTTGCACTATACATTCTGGGAGGTAGCGTTCTCCTGGCATCCGCCAAACCCAGATTCGTCCATCAGACTGCCAGATGGTGAAGCGTGATTCATCACTTTAGAGAGCGCGTTTCAACTGCTCCAGAGTCCAATGGCGGTGAGCTTTACACCACTCCAGACAACGTTTGGCATTGCACATGGTGATCTTAGGTTTGTGTGTGGCTGCTTGGCCATGGAAACCCATTTCATGAAGCTCCCGACGAACCGTTCTTGTGCTGACGTTGCTTCCGGAGGCAGTTTGGAACTCAGTAGTGAGTGTTGCAACCGAGGACAGACCATTTTTACGCATTACGCGCTTTAGCACTCTGCACTCCCGTTCTGTGAGCTTGTGTGGCCTACCACTTCGCGGCTGAGCTTGATTTTGTATTTTTTATTCTATGGCTGTGTGCTCGATTTTATACACCTGTCAGCAACGGGTGTGGCTGAAATATCCGTTTCTACTCATTTGAAAGGTTGTCCACACCTTTGTCCACATACCCCAGAAAACACTCCTACTCCAGCTGCTCTCTCTTCATCTGACTATGTGAATTCTCATATTCCGAGAGCATCTGGTCATTGTGGTGGTGTCACAGGGATACTTATTTCTCCTGAATTTATTTTTTTGATTTTTCCCCCCACTCTCACCTTTCCATCTCCTCATTCGAATGTAACTTGTCCACTTGTTCACTGAAACTTAACATTGTTGTCATCTATCGGCCACCAGGTGACCTTGGAGAGTTCCTCAATGAGTGTGACACCTTGATAAGCTAATTTCCCTACGATGGCTCACCATTTATCCTACTGGGTGCCTTCAATCTCATTTTTTTCTCCTCTCTCCCTACCCACTAAGCCCCTAACCAGATGGTATTTTAATCGTCGCTCTCTCTCCCACTAATCTCTCCTCTTCTCTCCCATCATCTCTCCTTTCTACTAAATCCTTCTCCCTGCTGTCTCCTGACTCTCTCTCTCTCCTGCCTCTTTGACCCTACTCTCCTCCCTTTCTGTCTCCTTTTGATTTTCACTGTCCACTTTCCTCCCAACCTGCTCGATCCTCCCCTCCTGCTCTGTGGCTGAGTGACTCACTGCGTGGCTCACAGAATAGAGCTGCGGGCAGCTGAGCAAAAATGGAGGAAAACCAAACTTCCTTCCATTACCTTCTCTCTACTTTTTCTTCTGTTTCCACTGCTAAAGCCGCTTTCTATCACTCTAAATTCCACGCCTCTGCCTCCAAACCTGGGAAACTCTTTTCCAACTCCTCTCTCTCTGCAGACGACTTTGTCAACCACTTTCTTTGACGTCATCCACTCCTTATTCACACAGCCTACTGAGTCCACTGGTCCCACTCACACAGAACTACCCTACGCCTTGACCTCTTTCTCCCTTCTCTCTCCAGATGAAATCCTGCGACTAATGATGTCCAGCCGCCTGACCACCTGCCCACTTGACCCCATCCCCTTTTCTTTGGAGACCTCCCATTCTTCACTTCCCTCATTAACTCATCCCTGACCACTGGCTGCGTCCCCTCTGACTTCAAGATGTCCAGAGTCGCTCCCCTCCACAAGAAACCAACCCTTGATCCCTCTGATGTCAAACTACAGACTGGTATCCCTTCTTTCTTTTCTTTCCAAAACACTTGAGCGTGCTGTTTCTGACCAACTCTCTTGTTATCTCTCTCAGAATGACCTTCTTGACCCTGAACAGTCAGGCTTCAAGACGGGTCACTCAACTGAGACTGCTCTCCACTTTTTCACGGAGGCTCTCCGCTCTGCCAATGCTGACTCTCTCTCCTCTGTTCTCATCCTCCTAGATCTATCCACTGCCTTCAACACCGTGAACCATCAAATCCTCCTCTCCACCCTCTCAGGGTTGGACGTCTCAGGCTCTGCACACTCCTGGATTGCATCCTACCTGGCAGGTTGCTCCTACCAGGTGGCTTGGAGAGGATCTGTGTCTGCACCACGTGTTATCACTACTAGTGTCCCCCAGGGCTTGGTTCTAGACCCTCTACTCTTTTCTCTATACACCAAGTCACTTGGCTCTGTCATATCCTCCCATTGTCTCTCCTATCATTGCTATGCAGATGACACTCAACTTTTCTCATTCCCCCTTCTAACACCCAGGTGGCGACATGCATCTCTGCGTTCCTGGCAGATATCTCAGCTTGGATTTCAGCCCACCACCTCAAGCTCAACCTCGACAAGACAGAGCTGCTCCTCCTCCCGGGGAAGGCCTGCACGCTCCAAGACCTCTCTATCACGGTCGACAACTACCACAGTGCCCCCCTCCCAGAGTGAAAAGAACCTCGGCGTGACCCTGGACAACACCCTGTAATTCTCTGCAAATATATAAACAGTGACTCGCTCCTGCAGGTTCATGTTCTACAACATCCTTTCCTCACACAGGAAAGAGTGCAGGTCCTAATCCAGGCATCTGAACTACTACAACTCTCTGTTGGCTCCCAACTCGTGACATTAAACCCCAGCAATTTATCCAGAAAGCTGCAGCTCCCATGTCACCCCGGTCCTCCGTACACTCCATTGGCTCTCAGTGGAAGCTCGGATCCACTACAAGACAAAGGTGCTTGCCTACGGAGCAACAAGGGGAACTGCCCCTCTATACCTTCAGACTATGCTCAAAGCCTACATCCCAACCTCACTCCTTTCTGCCACCTTTTGGTCTCTTGGCCGTCTCTAAAGCCCTTTTCTGTCCTGGCACCCCAATGGTGGAAGCAGCTTCCCCCTGATGCTAGGACACTGAGGAGGCTGGTGGGAGGAGCTTTAGGAGGACATGGCTCATTGTAATGGCCTGAATGTATTAAATGAAAAGTACCCAAACGTGGTTTCAATATGTTTTATGTGTTCGATACCTTTCCATTGATTCCATTCCAGCCATTACAATGAGCCTGTCCTCCTATAGCTCCTCCCACCAGCCTCCACTGCTAGGACAGCTGAGTCCCTGCCCATCTTCCGCTAATACCTGAAACTCTACCTCTTCAAAGAGTATCTTAAATAAGACACCTCAGTCTTACCCCCCGCAATAAAAATAAATAAAAAACTAGCACTGACTTTGCTGATAGCCTCTTTAATGTAATGTAATGTAATTACTGCAACTGTTGTCTGACCTAGCTACTGTATTTTAAGATGAATGCACTAATGTAAGTCACTCTGGATAAGAGAGTCTGCTAAATGACTAAAATGAAATTGTATATTTTTCAGGAAGATGTTCCCTCCCATTTTCCGTAGTTCACTCCCATTCATCAATCTGAAACAATTGAGTAGGTGTAAAGGTCAGCTCCACCTAGATTCCATCAGAATGCTTTTTTATATATCCCGTCCAATCAGATCTTCTAAGGGGAGTAAACAAGGACGGAGGGGAGGGAACAGCTCCACCCTTCTCCTGAAGTTGGAAGTTGCACATTCCGTGATGGACTTAACAATGGTGGAAAAGTCCCTTCAGCCAATGCTTACACTTGTTCTGTGGGAGAAGTGTGGAGAATCGGCAAGCAACCAAGCTCTCTCTTGCTCTTGCTCTCGCTCTCTCGCTCTCTCAATTCAAGGGGCTTTATTGGCATGGGAAACATATGTTAACATTACCAAAGTAAGTGAAGTAGATAATATACAAACGTGAAATAAACAATAAAAATGAACAGTAAACATTACACTCATAGAAGTTCCAAAAGATTACAAATGTCATATTATGTATATATTATACAGTGTTGTAACGATGTGCAAATGGTTAAAGTACAAAAGGGAATGTAAATAAACATAAATATAGTTGTATTTACAATGGTGTTTGTTCTTCACTGGTTGCCCTTTTCTTGTGGCAACAGGTCACAAATCTTGCTGCTGTGATGGCACACTGTGATATTTCACCCATTAGATATGGGAGTTTATCAAAATTGGGTTTGTTTTCTAATTCTTTGTGGATCTGTGTAATCTGAGGGAAATATGTGTCTCTAATATGGTCATACATTTGGCAGGAGGTTAGGAAGTGCAGCTCAGTTTCCACCTCATTTTGTGGGCAGTGTGCTCATAGCCTGTCTTCTCTTGAGAGCCAGGTCTGCCTATGGCGGCCTTTCTCAATAGCAAGGCTATGCTCACTGAGTCTGTACATGGTCAAAGCTTTCCCTAAGTTTGGGTCAGTTACAGTGGTCAGGTATTCTGCCACTGTGTACTCTCTGTTTAGGGCCAAATAGCATTCGAGTTTGCTCAGTTTTTTTGTTAATTCTTTCCAATGTGTCAAGTAATTATCTCTTTGTTTTCTCATGATTTGGTCGGGTCTAATTGTGTTGCTGTCCTGGGGCTCTGTGGGGTCTGTTTGTGTTAGTGAACAGAGCCGCAGGACCAGCTTGCTTAGGGGACTCTTCTCCAGGTTCATCTCTCTGTAGGTGATGGCTTTGTTAGGGAAGGTTTGGGAATAGCTTCCTTTTAGGTGGTTGTAGAATTTAACCGCTCTTTTCTGGATTTTGATAATTAGCGGGAATCAGCCTAATTCTGCTCTGCATGCATTATTTGGTGTTTTACGTTGAACACTGAGGATATTTTTTCAAAATTCTGCATGCAGTCTCAATTTGGTGTTTGTCCCATTTTGTGAATTCTTGGTTTGTGAGCGGACCCCAGACCTCACAACCATAAAAGGCAATGGGTTCTATAACTGATTCAAGTATTTTTAGCCAGATCCTAATTGGTATGTCAAATTTTATGTTCATTTTGATGGCATAGAATGCCCTTCTTGCCTTGTCTCAGATCGTTCACAGCTTTGTGGAAGTTACATGTGGCGCTGATGTTTAGGCCAAGGTATGTATAGTTTTTTTGTGTGCTCTAGGGCAACGGTTTCTAGATAGAATTTGTATTTGTGGTCCTGGAGACTGGACCTTTTTTGGAACACCATTATTTTTGTCTTACTGAGATTTACTGTCAGGACCCAGGTCTGGCAGAATCTGTGCAGAAGATCTAGGTGTTGCTGTAGGCCCTCCTTGGTTGGTGACAGAAGCAAACACTAGACATTTCACTTCAGATTCAAATCAAATCAAAGTTTATTTGTCACGTGCGCCAAATACAACAGGTGTAGTAGACCTTACAGTGAAATGCTTATTTACAGGCTCTAACCAATAGTGCAAAAAAGGTATTAGGTGAACAATAGGTAAGTAAAGAAATATAAACAACAGTAAAAAGACAGTGAAAAATAACAGTAGCGAGGCTATATACAGTAGCGAGCTATACACAGTAGCAAGGCTATATACAGACACCGGTTAGTCAGGCTGATTGAGGTAGTATGTACATGTAGATATGGTTAAAGTGACTATGCATATATGATGAACAGAGAGTAGCAGTAGCGTAAAAGAGGGGTTGGCGGTTGGCGGGTGGCGGGACAGAATGCAGATAGCCTGGTTAGCCAATGTGCGGGAGCACTGGTTGGTCGGGCCAATTGAGGTAGTATGTACATGAATGTATAGTTAAAGTGACTATGCATATATGATAAACCGAGAGTAGCAGCAGTGTAAAAGAGGGGTTGGGGGGGGGGGGGGGGGGGCACAATGCAAATAGTCCGGGTAGCCATTTGATTACCTGTTCAGGAGTCTTATGGCTTGGGGGTAAAAACTGTTGAGAAGCCTTTTTGTCCTAGACTTGGCACTCCGGTATCGCTTGCCATGCGGTAGTAGAGAGAACAGTCTATGACTGGGGTGGCTGGGGTCTTTGACAATTTTTAGGGCCTTCCTCTGACACCGCCTGGTGTAGAGGTCCTGGATGGCAGGCAGCTTAGCCCCAGTGATGTACTGGGCCGTACCATAATATTGACGGTAATGGCAGCTTTCCCACTCGCCTTCTGCGGGTCTTCACCAGGCATCCGGCTCTTTGTCCTCTGTACCTGCGTTGCTTCCTCTTGCAAATAACAGGGATGTCGGCCCTATCTGGTGTTTGGAGAATGACCTGTGCGTCTTGCTTGTTGTATAAAAAATCTTTGTCTAATACGAGGTGAGTGATCGCTGTCCTGATATCCAGAAGCTCTTTTTTGCCGTAAGATACGGTTGCAGAAACATTATGTACAAAATAAGTTACAAATAACGCGAAAAAAAACACCTAACAGCACAATTGGTTGGGCGCCCGTAAAACTGCTGCCATTTCAACCGGGCCATTTTTAATCAATTCTAGTAGGGTGAGGCCGGGTACTGCAGACTGTTCTAGTGCCCTCGCCAATTCGTTTATATATATGTTGAAGAGGGTGGGTCTTAACTTCTTATGGCTGCAGGGGCAGTATTGAGTAGCTTGGATGAAAGGTGCCCAGAGGTGCCCATAGTAAACTGCTAATATATGCATATTAATATTAGTATTGGATAGAAAACACTCTGACGTTTCTAAAACTGTTTGAATGATGTCTGTGAGTATAACAGAACTCATATGGCAGGCAAAAACCTGAGAAAAAATCCAAACAGGAAGTGGGAAATCTGAGGTTGGTCGATTTTCAACCCAGCCCCTATTGAATACACAGTGGGATATGGATCTGTTTGCACTTCCTATGGCTTCCACTAGATGTCAACAGTCTGTAGAACCTTGTCTGATGCCTCTACTGTGAAGTGGGGCCGAAGGAGACAGGAATGAGTCAGGTCTGCCATGAGGTGACCATGCTCTGACCATGCGCGTTCACATGAGAGGGAGCTCTGTTCCATCGCACATCTGAAGGCAATGGAATTCTCCAGTTGGAACGTTATTGAAGATTTATGTTAAAAACATTCTAAAGATTGATTCAATACATCGTTTGACATGTTTCTACTGACTGTTACGGAACCTTTTGACATTTCGTCTGCTTTTAGTGAACGCGCTTCCTGACTTTGGATTTGTATACCAAACACGCTAACAAAAATAGCTATTTGGACATAAATGATGGACATTACCGAACAAAACAAACATTTCTTGTGGAAGTGGGAGTCCTGGGAGTGCATTCCGACGAAGATCAGCAAAGGTAAGTGAAGATTTATAATACTATTTATGAGTTTTGTTGACTGCACAATTTGGCGGGTAACTGTATGGCTTCCTTTTGTGGCTGAACGCTGTTCTCAGATTATTGAATATTGTGCTTTTGCCGTAAAGCTTTTTGAAATCTGACACAGTGGTTGCATTAAGAACAAGTGTATCTTTAATTCTATGTAAAACATGTATCTTTCATCAAAGTTTATGATGAGTATTTCTGTTATTTGACGTGGCTCTCTGCAATTTCTACGGATATTTTTGAGGCATTTCTGAACATGGCACCAATGTAAACTGAGGTTTTTGGGTATAAATATGAACTTTATCGAACAAAACATACATGTATATGTATTGTGTAACATGAAGTCCTATGAGTGTCATCTGATGAAGATCATCAAAGGTTAGTGATTAATTTTATCTCTATTTCTGCTTTTTGTGACTCCTGTCTTTGGCTGGGAAAATGGCTGTGTTTTTCTGTGATTTTGCGGTGACCTAACATAATCGTTTGTGGTGCTTTCGCTGTAAAGCCTTTTTGAAATCGGACACTTTGGTGGGATTAAAAACACGATTACCTTTAAAATGGTATAAGATACATGTATGTTTAAGGAATTTTAATTATGAGATTTCTGTTGTTTGAATATGGCGCCCTGCACTTTCACTGGCTGTTGTCATATCATCCCGTTAACGGGATTGCAGCCATAAGAAGTTTTAAGCTGCATCCCTATCTCACCCCACGGCCCTGTGGGAAGAAATGTGTGTGTTTTTGCCTATTTTAACTGCACACTTGTTGTTTGTGTACATGGATTTCATAATATCGTATGTTTTTCCCCAACACCACTTTCCATCAACTTGTATACTAGACACTCATGCCAAATTGAGTTGAAGGCTTTTCTTGAAATCAACAAAGCATGAGAAGACTTTGCCTTTGTTTTTGTTGGTTTGTTTGTCAATTAGGGTGTGCAGGGGGAATACGTGGTCTCTCGTAGGATAATTTGGTAAAAAGCCAATTTGACAATTGCTCAGTACATTGTTTTCATTGAGGAAATGTACGAGTCTGCTGTTAATGATAATGCAGAGGGTTTTCCCAAGGTTTCTGTTGACGCATAACCCACATTAGTTATTCTCTGTCTCTGTCTCTCAATTCAATTTCAATTTAAGGGCTTTATTTTGCATGGGAAACATATGTTAACATTGCCAAAGCAAATGAAGTAGACAATAAACAATCAAATTAACAGTAAACATTACACACACAAAAGTTCCATAGGAATAAAGGCATTTCTCTCTCACTCCTGCTTCCTGCTCATGTTTTTCTCCTCAGTCAACGCCGCATTATGATGCAGACATTTATTCTACCATATAGAACGGCATGTAGGGGTGTGTGTATGTGTGTGTGAGTGTGAGAGTGTGTATGTGTGAGTGTGTGTGTGTGTGTGTGTGCGTGTGTGTGTGTGTGTGTGTGTGTGCGTGTGTGTATGTGTGAGTGTGTGTGTGTGTGTGTGTGTGTGTGTATGTGTGTGTGTGTGTGTGTGAGTGTGAGAGTGTGTGTGTGTGTGTGCGTGTGTGTGTGTGTGTGCGTGTGTGTGAGTGTGTGTGTGTGTGTGTGTGTGTGTGTATGTGTGCGTGCGTGCGTGCTTGCGTGCGTGTGTGTTTGTCATGGCTAACATAAGAGACAGGCTTTATATCTCTGAATTATATCTCTGAATTATACATACGTAACGTACATACGTACGTTATACATATGTAAAATGAAGTATGCTTGTCTGGTTTGAAGGCACAACGTTACTGCGCTGGCAGAATACATGTTATCTTAAGCATGCTGGGAAGCAGGGGGTGGTAAAGGTTATGGTTAAGGGTTATGGTAAAGGTTATGGTTAGGGGTTATGGTTATGGGTTATGGTAAAGGTTATGGTTAGGGGTTATGGTTAAGGGTTATGGTAAAGGTTATGGTTAGGGGTTATGGTTAAGGGTTATGGTAAAGGTTATGGTTAGGGGTTATGGTAAAGGTTATGGTTAAGGGTTATGGTAAAGGTTATGGTTAGGGGTTATGGTTATGGGTTATGGTAAAGGTTAGGGGTTATGGTTAAGGGTTATGGTAAAGGTTATGGTTAGGGGTTATGGTAAAGGTTATGGTTAGGGGTTATGGTAAAGGTTATGGTTAAGGGTTATGGTAAAGGTTATGGTTAGGGGTTATGGTAAAGGTTATGGTTAGGGGTTATGGTAAAGGTTATGGTTAGGGGTTATGGTTAGGCGTTATGGTAAAGGTTATGGTTAGGGGTTATGGTTATGGTTAGGGGTTATGGTAAAGGTTATGGTTAGGGGTTATGGTTATGGTTAGGGGTTATGGTTATGGTTATGGGTTATGGTTATGGGTTATGGTTATGTTTATGGTAAAGGTTATGGTTAAGGGTTATGGTTATGGTAAAGGTTAGGGTTAGGGGTTATGGTAAAGGTTATGGTTAGGGGTTATGGTTAAGGTTATGGTTAGGGGTTATGGTTAAGGTTATGGTTAGGGGTTATGGTTAGGGGTTATGGTTAGGGGTTATGGTTAGGGGTTATGGTTAGGGGTTATGGTAAAGGTGTTCTTACTGTGGTCTTCTCCAGGCAGTGTAGAAGGTGGTGATGATGGCTCTCAAAGGGAATGTTGGGTTTTCCCACTAGGAGCTGTCCTGCTTCCTTGGACGCCTTGGGGTACACAGAGAGAAGAAGACAGAGAATAGGAATTAGGGCAAAACATTACTGAGGGAAAAACTCTGAGCAGAGGTGTGTTAGGCATGGGCCAGCTGTAGAAAACCACACCCAGTGCTGAAATGAAGAAGCCTAGCCTGCAATGGTTCTTAGATGACCCTATGGAAGATACACTATATGACCAAAAGTATGTGGACACCTGCTCGTCAAACCTCTCATTCCAAAATCATGGGCATTAATATGGAGTTGGTCACTATTTTGCTGCTATTACCAGCCTCCACTCTTCTGGGAAGGCTTTCCACTGGATGTTGGGACATGGTTGCAGGGACTTGCTTCCATTCAGCCACAAGAGCATTAGTGTAGTCGGGCACTGATGTTGGGCGATTAGGCCTGGCTTGCAGTCAGTGTTCCAATTCATCCCAAAGGTGATCGATGGAGTTAAGGTCAGGGCTCTGTGCAGGCCAGTCAAGTTCTTCCACACCGATCTCGACAAACCATTTATGGTTGGACCTCGATTTGTGCACGGAGGCATTGTCATGCTGAAACAGGAAAGGGCCTTGCCCAAACTGTTGCCACAAAGTTGGAAGCACAGAATCATCTAGAATGTCATTGTATGCTGTAGAGTTAAGATTTCCCTTCACTGGAACTAAAGGGGCCTGAACCATGAAAACAGCCCCAGACCGTTATTCCTCCTCCTCCTAACTTTACAGTTGCAATATGCATTTGGGCAGGTAGCGTTCTCCTGGCATCCGCCAAACCCAGATTTGTCCGTCGGACTGCCAGATGGTGAAGCGTGATTCATCACTCCAGAGAACACATTTCCACTGCTTCAGAGTCCAATGGCGATGAGCTTTACACCACTCCAGCCGATGCTTAACATTGCACATGGTGATCTTAGGTTTGTGTGTGGCTGCTCACTGTTCTTGTTGTAGACGTATCTTCCAGAGGCAGTTTGGAACTCGTTAGTGAGTCTTGCAGATGATTTTTATGAGCTACACGCTTCAGCACTCGGCAGTCCCCGTTCAGGGAGCTTGTGTGGCCTACCACTTCACGGCTGAGCCGTTGTTGCTCCTAGACATTTCCACTTCACAATAACATCACTTACAGTTAACCAGGGCAGCTGTAGCAGAGCAGAAATTTGACGAACTGACTTGTTGGAAAGGTGGCATCCTATGACGGTGTTGAAAGTCACTGAGCTCTTCAGTAAGGCCCATTCTACTGCCAATGTTTGTCTGTGGAGATTGCATGGCGGTGTGCTCGATTTTATACACCTGTCGGCAACGGGTGTTGCTGAAATATCCGAATCCACTAATTTGAAGGGGTGTCCACATACTTTTGTATATATAGTGTATGTTAGTCTGTAGCAGCAAAGCCATCAACTGGACAATATACTACCAATGGGCAAAGCTGGTTGAAATGAAGTCCAGTTTATTATGCCATTTCAACCAGTTGGTTGGGTGACCAGTACACATAATACACCAATTAAACAACAGAGTTCAGAGGAGGTGTAAACCCGAGTGACAAGCAGCCAGGTGTTCAGCTGAAAAACCTATGTGACTCCTTCTATCTTTTCCCTACAAACCCTGTTGGACCCTCCAGGATGAAGTTTCCCCTAGGTACAGGTCTAGGATCAGCTTCTCCACCCCAATCTTAAATATAAAATGTAAAACTGACCGAAGATCAGCATCTAGGGGAAACTTCACCCTACACCCTGTATGACAGACAGTTGCACAGCTTGGTTATGATGAGTCAATGTGAGTGATACCTCCAATTCGCCAGCAGGGGGAGTAACAGAGTGGAGCGCTGGTCCTGATAGAGTTTTGAAAGTGCATGTCAATGCTGTTGCTGAGACAGAGGTGAGTGGCGCTGTCAAGACAGTCTACGACGAAGCCGAATATACTGGAGCACTGGAATGGGAGCAGCAACGGGTGACAGTCCCTGGTGTTACGCCATAAGCAGTCCCCCTGATGTTACGCCATAAGCAGCCCCCGTGGTCACAACATGGCTCTGAGCAGAGAGACATGCAACACTGGTCACGGGCCGATGATGAGCCCCCCAACCGGTGGGCTCTGTTACAGTACCTCTTCCAGAGAGTTGTGGATCCGGAAATGACCGTTGTAGTGTTTGTAGTGCATAGAGGCGGTAGTGACCGTTGTAGTGTTTGTAGTGCATATACGCGGTAGTGCCCTGGCTCTTCGATGCACGGATTTTAGCGATCCGGGTTTTCTGTTTGAACAAACGCTCCTCTGTTTTAGTCTCCAAAAGGTCATTTTTTTCTCTCTCTGTGCTGGTTAGCTCTCTGACACAGACAGAGAAATAACAGCTACAGACACAGATAGACTGACAGACAGAAAAGTGAGAGAGGTAGTGGGGATATAGGGAGGGATGGAGGAAGAGAGGGAGGGAGACAGAAAAGGGAGACACACACACGCGCACGAATGCACACACACAAACACACACGCACACATGTACACACACACACACACACACATGCGCACGAATGCACACACACAAACACACACGCACACACACACACACACACACACAAACACGCCCGAATGCACACACACAAACACACATGGACACATGTACACACACACACACACACACACAAACAAACACACACACACACATTACGGCCACTTTACCTTTTGAGCTCGTCGTTTCTCTGCCCGCTGGCTCTGGTGGTAAATACGGCTGAAGTTGGACACGATGACGGGGACAGGCAGGGCAATGACCAGCACCCCGCTCAGAGAACAGATGGACCCAAACACCTTCCCCACGATGGTCTTGGGTACCATGTCACCGTATCTGCAAAACAGAGAGAACACTTCATGAGGATCAACAAACATAGACTTCTAGAATTGGGATACAGAGATGCAGTCAGAAAGGGCAAAGATATATCCCAAATCTGATTTCACTAGGTCATACTAGAGGTCACGCTTTATACCTGCAAATCAGAGAATGAATGGTTCACAAGGTTACAGTACAGGCAAAATAAAGGTTTCGTGTGGCTAAGGTGCTAAGAGCGTGGATCTAGCCACGTTGAGGTCATGAGTTCAATTCCCGCAGGGATCACAAGATGCAGTCAAGATGTCATACTTCCTACATACGGCGTACTGTATAATCTCTACTTGTTAGAAAACAGGAAGATCTATTTTGTTGAATTATTTCGTTTATTTCTCTAAATCATCTAATAGCTATAGTTGCTGTTCTAAAATACTGAAATATTTTAGCACTAAAAATACTTTTGACAACATTCATGGAAATGTAATATGTTCACATGATCACAGTCTTATCTCATGTGGGATAGAGACAATAAGTAGAACTGAAGTTACTTAGTGGCCTACTTTCACCACCACCGTCTGTCTGTCTGTCTCTGTCCCTCTGCTGCAGCTCCTCTTTGAAACCATGTTTCATGTATAATTACACACCTGCAACACTAAAGCTCTCTCTCTCTCTCTCACACACACACACACACACACACACACACACACACACACACACACACACACACACACACACACACACACACACACACACACACACACACACACACACACACACACGCACACACGCACACACGCACACACGCACACACGCACACACGCACACACACAAGATGAGAGAGACAGAGTGCCCATCTCCCGTGACCTCAGTGAGACAAACAGCTTGTGTTTAGATACATGAAACAGACTCAGGTTCAGAGACAGCAAAAGACAGTGGGTGTTCCGATGTTCTCATGTCAACAACATTTAGAGAGAGAGCTCATTTTAAAAGTCTGAGGGCCTTGAGGCTACAGTAGAAATTATTCAGAGATATGTATTCAGCCCCACCCCTCCGTAGCTGGTGAGGGGCTATCAGATGGATAATACTTAGCAGGGCAGGGGTCAGTTCCATTTCAATCAGTTCATTCTGGAGGTTAAAACGTACCCACTGGGCACAGACGTCAGTTAACGTCTTGCTTTGATTTACATTTGTTTGGGTTGTCAATTAACGCAAATTCAATGTGAAATCCCCTAAAAGCTATCAACATGTCATTGGATTTTAAAAAAAATACAAAATTCCCTTAAGTTGATAACTTTTTGAAATTCAATCAGTTTATTCAACATCATCACATAGATGTGTTGATGTTGTTGTTGTTGTTGAAATGAAGTGGAAACAAAGTTGATTCAACCAGTTTTAATTTTTTTGGGCCCAGCGGGTATCTGCTTAATCTCTCAAAATGGAATTGTTGGTTGTATGTTTTGTAGACTTTAGTTAAGGTACGGTGGGAGAAATGATACACACCCTGGTGTAATGCATGGTGTTATGTGTTTTTCTAAGCATCCACATGCAGTGTGTTTTCTGTTCTACACATTGCTCAACATAAAATAACTTTGTGGTACACTGTATATAGGGAACAATTGAACCCTTTTTGGTTAAGCACAATGTATTCTTTCCACACTCATATGGCTATTAACACATGCAGGCACTCTCTAACGGATGCATGGATGGATGGGACATCTGCCATGACTGTGTTTTTTGTAAATCTTCTAACAGCCTCTCAAGTGCAACGTAAACCTAGCTACATATCTATAATTGACACATGCGGTAAATTCAAAGCACAGACAGTGATTACATAGGGAATCAACTGACCTGCTGGAAAACCACCCGCATCCCTCCGCAACGAATCATTCATCTTTTAAAGAAAACTGTTCTACGTCGATTTTCATCAAGTGATATTAAAATGCCCTCTTATACCTGCCGGCTCAGGGAAATAGCAGCGGTCTATAGACCTTTAGTGTGTCTGTGTGTGTGTGTGTGTGTGTGTGTGTGTGTGCGTGCGTGCGTGCGTGCGTGCGTGCGTGCATGTGTGTTGGACCTAACATGATGGAAACCTTAAAGACTAATGACTCAAGGAAGCAGCCAGCCGGCTGGCCAGGGGCGGCCGACGTTAGAGACAACTTTATTTATGAAATAGCCAACCTACCGTGTAGCAATACATTCACATTACCATGGCGATGTCTCAACTGACACTCTATTCCCTACGTAGTGCACTACTTTGGACAAAAGACAATAGGCCTTGGTAGTAGTGCACTATAAAGGGTATAATGTGCCATTTGGAACATAGACCATGCTGCAAAGTTGCATTGGGAGATAGATATGAGGCTGTCACAGTGCACGGAGCAATGCTAATGTGCTGGCCTCGTATACCTGCATGTATTCATCTTACTCTGCCGAGGTAATGGCTTTCTCAGGTCATTAACACATTAAAGTCGCAATCTGTTATTTCTCTCTCTCTCTCTCCCAACCGACAGCTGACTGCCCCCTGGCCTTCACTGTGGTAGGAGTGTCACATTGGACATTCAGAAAGCAGGAGACTGAAGGCCTATTATAACCCCCTTATTTTGTTATTAAAAATCCACTGTGATATTTAGGCCTGCAGCTGTTTTTGGTCATTTCAATTAAGAATCAATATGGTCTACTACCATTAAGAATCAATTGGCCTACTACCATTAAGAATCAATAGGCCTACTACCATTAAGAATCAATAGGCCTACTACCATTAAGAATCAATATGGCCTACTACCATTAAGAATCAATTGGCCTACTACCATTAAGAATCAATAGGCCTACTACCATTAAGAATCAATAGGCCTACTACCATTAAGAATCAATAGGCCTACTACCATTAAGAATCAATTGGCCTACTACCATTAAGAATCAATAGGCCTACTACTACCATTAAGAATCAATAGGCCTACTACTACCATTAAGAATCAATAGCCTACTGCCATTAAGAATCAATAGCCTACTGCCATTAAGAATCAATAGGCCTACTACCATTAAGAATCAATAGGCCTACTACCATTACGAATCAATAGGCCTACTACCATTAAGAATCAATTGGCCTACTACCATTAAGAATCAATATGGCCTACTACCATTAAGAATCAATAGGCCTACTACCATTAAGAATCAATAGGCCTACTACCATTAAGAATCAATAGGCCTACTACCATTAAGAATCAATAGGCCTACTACCATTAAGAATCAATTGGCCTACTACCATTAAGAATCAATAGCCTACTGCCATTAAGAATCAATAGGCCTACTACTACCATTAAGAATCAATAGGCCTACTACCATTAAGAATCAATAGGCCTACTACCATTAAGAATCAATAGGCCTACTACCATTAAGAATCAATAGGCCTACTACCATTAAGAATCAATATGGCCTACTACCATTAAGAATCAATATGGCCTACTGCCATTAAGAATCAATAGGCCTACTGCCATTAAGAATCAATATGGCCTACTGCCATTAAGAATCAATATGCCTACTGCCATTAAGAATCAATATGGCCTACTGCCATTAAGAATCAATTGGCCTACTACCATTAAGAATCAATTGGCCTACTACCATTAAGAATCAATATGGCCTACTACCATTAAGAATCAATATGGCCTACTACCATTAAGAATCAATTGGCCTACTACCATTAAGAATCAATAGGCCTACTACCATTAAGAATCAATATGGCCTACTACCATTAAGAATCAATATGGCCTACTGCCATTAAGAATCAATAGGCCTACTGCCATTAAGAATCAATATGGCCTACTGCCATTAAGAATCAATAGGCCTACTGCCATTAAGAATCAATATGGCCTACTGCCATTAAGAATCAATAGGCCTACTGCCATTAAGAATCAATAGGCCTACTACCATTAAGAATCAATAGGGCCTACTGCCATTAAGAATCAATAGGTCTACTGCCATTAAGAATCAATAGGCCTACTGCCATTAAGAATCAATATGGCCTACTGCCATTAAGAATCAATAGGCCTACTGCCATTAAGAATCAATATGGCCTACTGCCATTAAGAATCAATAGGCCTACTGCCATTAAGAATCAATTGGCCTACTATCATTAAGAATCAATAGGCCTACTACCATTAAGAATCAATAGGGCCTACTGCCATTAAGAATCAATAGGTCTACTGCCATTAAGAATCAATAGGCCTACTACCATTAAGAATCAATAGGCCTACTACCATTAAGAATCTATAGGCCTACTACCATTAAGAATCAATTGGCCTACTACCATTAAGAATCAATAGGCCTACTGCCATTAAGAATCAATAGGCCTACTATCATTAAGAATCAATAGGCCTACTGCCATTAAGAATCAATATGGCCTACTGCCATTAAGAATCAATAGGCCTACTGCCATGAAGAATCAATAGGCCTAATACCATTAAGAATCAATATGGCCTACTGCCATTAAGAATCAATAGGGCCTACTGCCATTAAGAATCAATAGGGCCTACTACCATTAAGAATCAATATGGCCTACTGCCATTAAGAATCAATAGGCCTACTACCATTAAGAATCAATATGGTCTACTACCATTAAGAATCAATAGGCCTACTACCATTAAGAATCAATATGGCCTACTGCCATAAAGAACCAATCGGCCTACTACCATTAAGAATCAATATGGCCAACTGCCATTAAGAATCAATGGGCCTACTACCATTAAGAATCAATAGGCCTACTACCATTAAGAATCAATATGGCCTACTACCATTAAGAATCAATAGGCCCACTGCCGTTAAGAATCAATATGGCTTACTACCATTAAGAATCAATATGGCCTACTGCCATTAAGAATCAATAGGCCTACTGCCATTAAGAATCAATATGGCCTACTACCATTAAGAATCAATATGGCCTACTACCATTAAGAATCAATAGGCCTACTGCCATTAAGAATCAATATGGCCTACTACCATTAAGAATCAATAGGCCTACTACCATTAAGAATCAATGGGCCTACTACCATTAAGAATCAATATGGCCTACTACCATTAAGAATCAATAGGCCTACTACCATTAAGAATCAATAGGTCTACTGCCATTAAGAATCAATATGGCCTACTACCATTAAGAATCAATAGGCCTACTATCATTTAAGAATGGTAGGGTGCACTGCATTCTGATGAAAGATCATCAAAGGTAAGGGAATATTTATGATGTTATTTCGTATTTTTGTGGACTCTTTGGACCCCAACATGGCGGAGAATGGCTGAGCGCTGTCTCAGATTATTGTATGCTGTGCTTTTTACTAAAGTTATTTTTTTAAATCTAAGTGTATCTTTAATTATATGTCCAACATGTATTTTTCAGCAAAGTTTATGATGAGTTTTTCTGTTAGATTACGTGACTCTCCAAAATTTCTCCGGACAATTTGGAGCATTTTTGCACCATGTTCACAATGTAAAACCAGGATTTGTAGCTATAAATATGCACATTTTCGAACAAAACATAAATGTATTGTATAACATGATGTTATAAGACTGTCATCTGATGAAGTTGTTCAAAGGTTAGTGATTATTTTTATCTCTATTTGTGGGTTTTGTGAAAGCTATCTTTGCGGTGAAAAAATGGCGTTGTGTTTTGTGCTATTGTGGTGAACTAACATAAATATATGTTGTGTTTTCGCTGTAAAACATAAAAAAAATCTGACATGTTGGCTGGATTCACAAGATGTTTATCTTTCATTTGCTGTACAACATGTATTTTTCATAAATGTTTTATGATGAGTATTTATGTAGGCCTAAATAGGCCTACTACCATTAAGAATCAATATGGCCTTCTACCATTAATCCTAAAGAAGGCTGACGTTTTACTGTTTTGTTTTTTTCTAATTAAGGAGTGGGCCTTTAAACAATCCTCTCAGTCATTTTGCCTTCTTATCCGGTTTGTACGGTAATGTTCCCCCAGGCTCGATCCATTGATAGTAAGGTTATTCATGATGATGCGGGATGTAAATTATGGTCATTTTCGGGTATGTGTTTCGGGCCTTTAATTGCTTTCGGAGGAAATTGAGTATGCTTCCTCATTATTTGTTGATGTTGAATTATGTCCGCTTCTTCACAAGGAGAGGGAAACACATGAAATGTGCAATATGCAGAAATTCCTGCGCCATTTCCTGGTTGCTAAAATTCGAATAGTTCGCCTAATTTCAGTTTATGTGACAAAACAAGCGATTCATAGTGTAGAGAATCATTTTACCATCTAAACATCTGTGAAATATATTGTCAATAACCCCAAAAATATTGTATTTTCTGCTGTTTGAAGCTGGGGTACAAAACCAAAATTAAAAGACTCAAAAACTACATTTAAGGATGGGAAGCATAGACATAGCGCACATAGAACAGATCTACTGCTTCTTAGACTTGCTTTCAATGAGAATAACAGATCTATAACTCACATTTCTATGTGAATTTGGTCGAGTCACCCCAAAAAGTTACATATTTCAGCTTTAAATGTGTAACGCATTAAATGTTTATTATTTATGCGACAAAAGTCGTTTTGGTACTATCTTGGCCCTGTATGCTGGCGACCATTGCCATACGTTTTCTCTATCTTGACACAAAGAGGTTAAATTAAGGATTGGGAAAGCAAGGTGACACACACACACACACACACCAGTGGAGGCTCCTCAGAGGAGGAAGGTGAGGACCATCCTCCTCAGTGAATTTCATAAAATTAAAATTGTAAAACATTGAAAAGGTTATCCTTTTTAGTTAAAACTAAACTAAATATATTCACGTCACCAAATCATTGATTAAAACACACTGTTTTGCAATGAAGGCCTACAGTAGCCTAAACAGCGCCATTGTGTAGCCGGATGACAGCTAGTTTCCGTCCTCCTCTTGGTACATTGACATCAATAAAAAACCTAGGAGGCTCTTCGTTCTCACCCCCTTCCATAGACTTACACAGTAATTATGGCAACTTCCGGAGGACGTTCTCCAACCTATCAGAGCTCTTGCAACATGAACTGACATGATCTCCACCCAATCAAAGGATCAGATAATTAATCTAGTACTGAAAGCATAAGCTACAGCTAGCTAGCACTGCAGTGCATAAAATGTGGTGAGTAGTTGACTCAAAGACAAAGAAAGACAATAGTTGAACAGTTTTCAACAAATATGTTTCTTCAACAATGAAAGAGAAGCAAGAGAGAGAAAGAAAGAGAGAGAGATTTTGTCATTCTTTTTCACTTTCAGTTTCACTTACTTAGCTAGCAAATGCAGCTGGGTAGTTTACTTACTCAAACAGCCGGCACTAAAATAGGGATGCTATGTTAGCTAGCTGGCTATAACTATCCAACACAACACTGGAACTCTTCCAAGTCAAGGTAAGCTTTTTTGCCACCGGGGCCTTCCGGTTTAACTGCTTACTGACTATACACTGTAACTTTACTGCATGATTGTAGTGGGTTTACTAACACATTAGTTATATTAGCTATGTTGACTAGGATGTTACTTTAGCTAATATGGGGACAATGATGTAGGCTGTGTGTAGCGGTTATGACATGGTTTGGCTTGGAAATGTTTTTTTTTGCCTGGTCACATACAGCTGATGTGTTGTTCATTGAAGTCCACAAACGAAGGGAAAAGGTGAGAGGAGGAGAGTGCGTAGAGGACAGAATGAATACAACGTGGCTGCTATGAAAGTGAACTGTGTTTATGTGTGATCAGGGGTGTATTCATTCCGCTGATTCTGTTGAAAAACGTTTCTTAAACGCGGAAGCAAACACAACAGGGATAAAAAATACCTGAATTTGTCCAATAGAGAATCTCGTTTGCAACTATTGGACTATTGATTACACCCTAGATAAGCTAGATGCAGGCAAGAGTGTGCAAGGCGGTATTGAATGTGTCACTGTCTGTCCATGTGTCACTGTCTTGTCATCTGACATTTGTTCTCTCGACCTGTGTGCACCTACGTTGTAAACTCTCATTCATAGGCTAGGTTGTAGCAACCTCATGATAGGTATAGGGAAATCCTATCATGAGTATCACGTAGTAGCCTAAATTTATCAATATTACATTGAACTGGGTGAATGGAATATGAATGACAGTCATCCAATATGCTGTAATAGAAATATGGCCATGCTCATAAAAAACAAAATGTCCTCCCTCATCTTGAACGACACCGACCGCCACTGACAGACACACACACACACACACACACTAGACAGTTTTATGTCAGATTTACATTGAGCAGGACCAGGCTTTGTGCTTCAATGCAGACAGGTGCATTAATCTCCCTAATGGCTCCAATTCCCATCCATCTGATGTATTGGGGTTTGCATCCCAAATGGCACCCTATTCCCTACATAGTGCACTACTTTTAACCAGGGCTCTGTTCAAAAGTAGTGTACTATGTAGGGAATAGGGTGCCATTTGGGATGCGCACATGGGGAACATTTAATTTGCTCATGCTAAATGTCTTGTGAACGTCTGAGTGATGTTGAATAAACAACGTGCTTCAGATGGTGGAGCCGACCGCTCAGTATGAGGCTCAACATGGATGGAGAGACCAAGAGATAGGCTAGACATATCTGATTCATTGATCCCATGTTTTAAATATGTTATATGTGTTTCTCAGTGGGATGTTATCTTCTAGTCTATGTCCCTTTGCATCAGGTTTGGAGTCAATTCCATTTGAATTCAGTCAAGTCAACTGAAATTCAAATTCAAAATGTTCTTATTTGAGTAAGAAATAGAAATTAAGTGATAAAATCACAGATATGACAAAACAAACAAACAACTGACCTCTAAAATGTAGCCTACAAGAGATACTAGCTCCATGATAACACCCAGGGACCGGTGTTAACAGCAAAGAAGAGATTAAAGGAATGTTCTATTTACTCTTTAACTAGGCAAGCCAGTTAAGAACAAATTCTTATTTTCAATGACGGCCTACCGGGGAACAGTGGGTTAACTGCCTTGTTCAGGGGCAGAACGACAGATTTTTTCTTTGTCAGCGCAGGGATTCGATCTTGCAACCTTCCGGTTACTAGTCCAACGCTCTAACCACTAGGCTACCTTCCGGTTACTAGTCCAACGCTCTAACCACTAGGCTATCTTCCGGTTACTAGTCCAACGCTCTAACCACTAGGCTATCTTCCACCCCAATGATGGCCTCGTCTGGCAAAACCCAGACGACACTGGCCGGACTGAAACACGCCCTATAGGTCTCCCAATCACGGCCGGATGTGATACAGCCAGGCAGGTTTTCTTCTTTTGTCACTGGAATAAAGACCTCTTCCATTCCTGTCATTAGGGAAAGATATTGTGATAATACCTCACATTCCAAAATAGTACTACTTAATGTTAGATCCCTCACTTCCAAGGCAGTCATAGTCAATGAACTAATCACTGATCACGAACTTGATGTGATTGGCCGGACTGAAACATGGCTCAAGCCTGATGAATTTACTGCGTTAAATGAGGCCTCTCCTCCTGGTTACACTAGTGACCATATCCCTTGCGCATCCCACAAAGGCGGAAGTGTTGCTAATATATATAACAGCAAATTTCAATACAAAAAAAGGTTTAAAAAATACTTTGTTTTCGTCTTTTGAGGTTTGTCATGAAATCTATGAAATCTAGTAGTTAAATCACACAATGTATTGTTGTTTCTACCTTCTTGCCGTTTGTGTTGTTGTCTGTGCCCAATAATGTTTGTACCATGTTTCGTGCTGCTACCATGTTGTTGTTATGTGTTGCTACCATGTTGTGTTGTCATGTGTTGCTACCATGTTGTGTTGTCATGTGTTGCTGCCATGCTGTGTTGTCTTTGGTCTCTCTTTGGTGACTGTAATATTCACGTGGAGAAGTCCACAGACCCACTCCAAAAGGCTTTCAGATCCATCATCGACTCAGTGGGTTTTGTTCAACATGTACTACATGGATGGAGTTCTATCCTGCTTGGTTGGCCCTGTCCGGGGGTATCATCGGATGGGGACCTACGCACTGCTACAATCATACCCTGGATCTAGCTTTGTCCTGTAGAATCGATATTGTGGATCTAAATTTTTTTCCTCATAAACCATGGACTTTTTGTTTGCAATCGCAGCAAATATTTTGCTCAGACCACAACCAAAGATTATCAAGAGCCACGCTATAAATTCTCAGACAACGCAAAGATTCCTAGATGCCCTTCCAGAATCTCTCCACCTACTCAAGGACATCGGAGTACAGAAATCAGTTAACCACCTAACCGAGGATCTAAACTTAACTTTGCGTAATACCCTAGATGCAGTTGCACCTCTTAAAAACAAAAAACATTTGTCACAAGAAACTAGCTCCCTGGTATACAGGAAATACCTGAGCCCTGAAACAAGCTTCCAGAAAATTGGAATGGAAATGGCGTTCAACTGTATTGGAAGTTTTCCAACTAGCTTGGAAAGACAGCACCGGGCAATATCAAAAAGCCTTCACTGCTGCTCAATCAGCCTACTTTTCCAACCTGATTGAGGAGAATAAAAACATGCTGTCACAAAGCTAACAGTTTATTTTTGAAAAAGCTGTTGCTCAGCAACTCACTGCCTTCCTTAAGACAAATAATATATACGAAACGCTCCAGTCTGGTTTTAGACCCCAACATTGTACATAATGGCATCAGACCAAGGCTCTGCGTCTGTCTTTGTGCTCCTAGACCTGCTAGAATCTTGACTAGAACCCCCCAAAATGTTATCATATTACTCCAGTGCTAGTTTTACTGCTAACCTACAAAGCATTACATGGACTTGCTCCTACCTATCTCTCCGATTTGGTCCTGCCGAACATATGTACGCCACGGTCACAAGATGCAGGCCTTCTTATTGTTACTATCATTTCTAAGTAAACAGCTGGAGGCAGGCCTTTCTCCTATAGAGCTCAATTTTGATGGAATGGTCTGCCGATCCTTGTGAGAGACGCAGACTCGGTCTCGACCTTTAAGTCTTTACTGAAGACTCATCTCTTCAGTAGGTCCTATGATTGAGTGTGGTCTGGCCCAGGGGTGCAAAGGTGAACAGCAATGCACTGGATTGATGAACCACCCTTGCTGTCTTTGCCTGGCCTGCTGCCCTCTCTCCACTGGGATTCTCTGACCCTGTTACGGTGGCTGGCTTGCTAGTGCCCTCCCATGCCATCCCTAGGAGAGATGTGTCATGTCTTGCCAGGCTTTTTTTTCTCTCTCGCTATACTCGACTTGAGTGGGTTGAGTTACTGACATTATCTTCCTGTCCGGTCTTGTGCCCCCTCGGGCTCGTGTGGTGGGGGAGATCTTCATGTGCTATACTAGGGCTGGGCAGTATACTGTATTTTACGGTAAACCGGTATTGATGCATTGACCGGTTAGTTTTTTTTACTTTACCTTCTATAACAGTATTTGAATGTTTGGTTTGTTAAATGTGATATGCCGTGTTTAACGTCCATTTTTAAAGTTTACTTCGCTACTTGAGTCATCTCTCACCGCTCTCTCTCTCTCTCTCCATGCCGCTTTCCACACAGACCTAGCCCCGCCCCCTGTCAATCAAGAAGCTCCATTGTTGTTCCTCGACCAGGAGACACATGCGTTCAGTCTGATTGGTCAATGCAGCACATGCAACAATGTTGATGACAACAATGCTGTTTTCACTTTGCTTCTTCATATAAATCCAGTAGCGTTCCATAATTACACTATTAGTTTGTGTTGCTATACATCTGAAAACAGCTAGTTTGTCTTTTCTTAGCAAGTTGGGCCTAAATCTTGTTAGCCGCTAATGCTAATCGCTAGGTAGCTAGCTAATAAATGTACCGAGTCAGAGCTAACATAATTAGTTATACAGCCTGATTATGCCAGCGATGGTGTAAATCAAATCAAATCAAATTTATTTATATAGCCCTTCTTACATCAGCTGATATCTCAAAGTGCTGTACAGAAACCCAGCCTAAAACCCCAAACAGCAAGCAATGCAGGTGTAGAAGCACGTGTAGACCTAAATCAGCATGTTGTCTGTGCAACAACAGTACCTTCTAAATCAAAGAGGAATACAAGAAGCATTAATATGTTAGCTACATGAAGTAGCTAAGAGAAAACAGACAATGTAGCCACAAATTATAGGGTCCCCTAGGAAACAATTATCAACACTTTGGCTCCTACCCTATCACAATAACTCCTTCCTGGCATTTTCATTCATTTTCATGTCAAAACAACACTATTCAAAGTGCCCAATATCATATTCTAACTATAGAATTAGAATAATCATTCTATTTCCATGATTCCAACATGTCACCCAAGTGTTTTGCTCTAAATCATAAGTCAAATCGCTATTGCAACATTTGGTTCAAAATCAGGTTGAGATTGTTTGTCCATATCGTGCAGCCCTACGTGGCAGTGTGGAAATGATCTCAAATGAGTGCAGGAAATGGAGAAATTTCTGAAAATGCAAAAATAATATTTTGGGGGTTGAAGTTGAATTGAACAGTATAAAACAATCAGAGTGGAGTACAATACATTGAAATCACTTAGAATGTATGTGTTGCCACCCTGAGGCCATGCACTATTTATAAAGCAAATTTAGAAATGTTATAATTTAAAAACATAAAATACTGTCAAATATCGTCATACCGCCAATTGTTTTTTAAATACGGTGATATGATATTTTGCCCATATCACCCAGCACTAGACTATACTCCGCTTTGTCTCAGTGTAGTAAGTTGGTGGTCTGTTGATATCCCTTTGGTGGTGTGGGGGCTGTGCTTTGGCAAAGTGGATGGGGTTCTATCCTGCTTGGTTAGCCCTGTCCGGGGGTATCATCAGACGGGGCCACAGTGTCCCCCGACCCGCCCTGTCTCAGTCCCCAGTATCCATGCTGCAATAGTCTATGTGCCTGGGGGCTAGGGTCTCTCTCTCCTCCCGGAGGACCTGAGCCCTAGGACCATGCCTCAGGACTACCTGGCCTGACAACTCCTGGCTGTCCCCAGTTCACCTGGTTGTGCTACTGATCCAGTTTCTGCGGTTCTGCCTGCGGTTATGGAAACCTGACCTGTTCACCGGACGTGATACCTTATCTCAGACCTTCTGTTTCGACTCCCTCCCTCCCCCTCTCTCTCTCTCTCTCTCTCTCTCTCTCTCTCTCTCTCTCTCTCTCTCTCTGTCTCTCTCTCTCTCTCGTTCTCTCTCTGTTGCACCTGCTGTCTCGACCTCTGAATGCTCGGCTATGGAAAGCCAACTGAAATTTACTCCAGAGGTGCTGACCTGTTGCATCCTCTACAACCAATGTGATTATTATTTGACCCTGCTGGTGATCTATGAACGTTTGAACATCTTGAAGAATGATCTCGCCTTAATGGCCATGTACTCTTATAATCTCCACCGGGACAGAGAAGAGGACTGGTCAACCCTCGGAGCCTGGTTCCTCTCTAGGTTTCTTCCTACGTTCCTGCCTTTCTATGTCATTTTTAGCCAATGGGCTTCTACATCTGCATTGCTTGCTCTTTATGGGTTTAGGCTGGGTTTCTGTATAGCACCTTGTGACATCTGTTGATGTAAAAAGGGCTTTATAAATACATCTGATTGATTCTAGTAACTGGCTGATAACAGCAGGGTTGGGGTCAATTCCAAGTTGATTAAGGAAGTACACTGAAATTCTAATTCGCTTTGATGCTTTGCAATGAGGAACACTTGGAATTGAAATGGGATTGTTCTTTCTGAATTGACTGGAATTGAAATGGAATTAACCCCGACCCTGGATAGCAGGTATGTCAGAGATAAAATATAAAATATAAAAACAGAAATATGTCTCCTGTGAAACACACACACGCACGCACGCGCTCGCGCACACACACACACACACACACACACACACACACACACACACACACACACACACACACACACACACACACACACACACACACACACACACACACACACACACACACACACACACACACACACACACACACACACACACACACACACACACACACACACACACAAACCCTGTCCTGCCGTGGAGGAGACATGATGATAGATGAGATTGATCTTTATCCAGGCAACAGCACCAGGCACAATGATAGGTCGAGCCAGAGTGAATACACACCACCAGGCACAATGATTGGTCGAGCCAGAGTGAATACACACCACCAGGCACAATGATTGGTCGAGCCAGAGTGAATACACACCACCAGGCACAATGATTGGTCGAGCCAGAGTGAATACACATCCAGCATTACAGGATATAAAATGCATAATAAATGATATAGTATGGACCGCTGACAGGTGAAATAACATTGGTTCAACACAGTGAAACAAAACAGAGAAAAGAGGAATAAACATCAGGACTCCAACACAACGTCCACAAAATCCATGTCAGCCTACATGTGACTACAGTTTGCCTCTCGCGGATTGTACTTCACAACCACAGCAGACACTAAGACTTTGAATAAAGCAGTAATCTACTGTGGACCCTGAGGCGAGGCCTGGATTTAAATATTCCTGTTACAGAGACTACAGATGGGATCTATGCGGCTGGCTAAATCTGACACATTTACAGAAATGTTGATGAATGTACATTGTAATCCTGGGTGGTTCAAGCCCTGAATGCGGACTGGCTGACAGCCGTGGTATATTGGCCATATACCACACCTCCTCGTGCCTTATTGCTTAATTGTACCTGTCAAAAGGTGTAATAAATTACAATGAAATGAATAATGAGATAATAGGATCAAGGATTTATGATTTATCAAGGACATATGAGCCACAATCAACATAGAGAACTACCAAAGACAGTGACAAGGCAACCATCTGCCTATGCTGCTATAACAGACTCCACTCTTCTGGGAAGGCTTTCCACCAAATGTTGGAACATTGCTGCAGGCTTGCTTCCATTCAGCCACAAGAGCATTAGTGAGATCGGGTACTGATTTTGGGCGATTAGGCCTGGCTCGCATTTGGCGTTCCAATTCATCCCAAAGGTGTTCGATGGGGTTAAGGTCAGGGCTCTGTGCAGGCCAGTCAAGTTCTTCCTCACTGATCTCAATAAACCATTTCTGTATGGACCTCGCTTTGTGCACAGGGGCATTGTCATGCTGGAACAGGAAAGGGACTTCCCCAAACTGGTGAAACAAAGTTGGAAGCACAGAATCGTCTAGAATGTCATTGTATCCTGTAGCGTTAATATTTCCCTTCACTGGAACTAAGGGGCCCGAACCATGAAAAACAGCCCCAGACCATTATTCCTGCTTTACCAAACTTTACAGTTGGCACTATGCATTGGGGCAGGTAGCGTTCTCCTGGCATCCTCAAACCCAGATTAGTCCGTCGAACTGCCAGATGGTGAAGCGTGATTCATCACTCCAGAGAACGCGTTTCCACTGATCCAGAGTCCAATGGCAGCGAGCTTTACGCCGACAATTGGCATTGCACATGGTGATCTTAGGCTTGTGTGCGGCTGCTCAGCCATGCAAACCCATTTAATGAAGCTCTCGACGAACAGTTCTTCTGCTGACGTTTCTTCCAGAGGCAGTTTGGAACTTGTTAGTGAGTGTTGCAACCAAGGACAGACAATTTAAGTTTAAGCACTTGGCAATCCCATTCTGTGAGCTTCTGTGGCCTACCACTTTGTGGCTGAGCCGTTGTTGCTCCTAGACGTTTCCACTTCACAATAACAGCACTTACAGTTGACCGAGAAAGCTCTAGCAGAGCAGAAATTTGATGAACTGACTTGTTGGAAAGGTGCCATCCTATAACTGTGCCACGTTGAAAGTCACTGAGCTCTTCAGTAAGGCCATTCTACTACCAATGTTTGTCTATGGAGATTGCATGGCTGTGTGCTCGATTTTTATAGACCTGTCAGCATTGGGTGTGGCTCAAATAGCCGAATCCACTAATTTGAAGGCGTGTCCACATACTTTCGTATATATAGTGTGTTTTAAAATGACCCCAACGTCCTCCCTCCATTCCTTGCTCCCTCAAAACAAACAAAACCGAACAGCAGCAAAACACAGGGACAAGAACAGAACAGGAACTCTCTATAAAACAAGATGAGGTTAAAAGCTTTAGTTCTACTTAGTCATTTTAAACCACTCCTCCATGCACCCACCCTAAACTAAAAAAAAGCAATCTTGTTCCTTGATTGTCATCCAGAAACCCTCTGTCTGAAATGTGGTCTGATTACCATCTGCTTAGAGAGAAGAGTGAGAGAGTTGAAAACACATCTACTGGATGACTTCACAAACAAGTCATGTGTTGTTTGTTTATTTACTCAGAAAATGTCTGAGTTTTTCCCTCCTCTAAAACCTAATAATATCGGGCTGCCCACGTGAAAATCACCTCATCACCCAAACAGACGCTCTCCCAAAACAAGCTCTGGTTAATAAGATAAGCCTTCTGACTCCTTCCTCCACACTGAAATAAAGAAACTAATTTGACCATTAACATCTGTCATTGACCTCACTGAGATTGTCTCTCGCTCTCTCTCTCTCTCCCCCACACGCACACACACAAACAAACACACGCACGCACACACACACGCGTGCGATGTTGTGCACTGTGTAGGGAATAGAGTGCCATTTCGGACACAGGTCAGACACGCTTGCCAACAGCTCAGTACTCAGCAGCCAGTGATGACAATGGCAAGTCAAGGAGGATTGTGGGAGATCTGTCAAATCGGAAGGAGTTGTCAACTGAGATTAAATCATCCAATCATCCTGTGACTCCCCTGTGAGGCTACTTAGAGTTTCCACCAGCCCAGTGAGGTTACTTAGAGTTTCCACCAGCCCAGTGAGGCTACTTAGAGTTTCCACTAGCCCAGTGAGGCTACTTAGAGTTTTCACCAGCCCAGTGAGGTTACTTATAGTTTCCACTAGCCCAGTGAGGCTACTTAGAGTTTTCACCAGCCCAGTGAGGTTACTTATAGTTTCCACTAGCCCAGTGAGGCTACTTAGAGTTTCCACCAGCCCAGTGAGGCTACTTAGAGTTTTCACTCGTCCAGTGAGGCTGGATGGGTCTAAATTCAACACTTGGAGGTTAAAGATAACACATAGTCAGAACACATGCCACATGCTCGATGGTGATACTGTATATAGTGTACAGTACAGATCATTTTGCGTCCTTGCACTCACAGGGTTATGGTGTTGGGTGTGCATACACGTTGTACCTCTTAGGTACTTACCGGCAATTACTTAGTATGATTCATTATCCATCTGAGAACAGAACTTATTCCAACTCTGGCTAAAAAGGCCTATTCAAATTGCGACTTCATCTTTGGGATGAACACTGAGTTAATACAATATATGCATGTATGCTAAGCCTATGATGAAGATATTGTAGGTTACTTTAGCTACACTATAGTGTACTATCTGTCATGTGATGACCATTCCGTGACTATGATCTGATCTCAACTTTGATCTGCTACAAAGAAACCAAGAGGCTAATTTGATTAATACAATTATCTTAATCATTTCGATTTGTCAACTGTTTAGAAACAAGATGAGCTTAGACTTTTCCCTCCACATCCCTGGCACCAGTAGATCCCTGGTTGTTTCACGTCTCTAATTACAGAACTGAGTTTAATCTAATACGACTCAAAATTAATTTGATTCTCTCTTATTTTATCCACAAGATTTCAGATTTGATTGCAGAGCAGCGCTCATATCCTGTTCAACATTATCTCCAACTACAGAGACCTCCCTGAAGCAGACGTTTGAACAAGCAAGCTACGTGTGTGCGTGTGTGTATGTCTGTGTGTCTGTGTGTGCGTGTTATCAAGCTAGCTAGACGAGGTTCTGCTCTGCAATGAAACTAAGATTGAGAGGCTATTAAAGCTGTCGCTAAGACAAGACATTCATTTCAAATAGTGCTTAATGATTTTTTTTTTGTTGCAACGTACAACATTCAACAAAAAGAACCCTTACAAATCAAACCTTTTTCAAAAATGTTGTTTTACCTAAACCTGGGCTCCTGAGTGGCGCAGCGGTCTAAGGCACCGCATCTCAGTGCTACAGGTGTCACTACAGACACCCTGGTTTGAATCCAGGCTGTATCACAACCGGCCGTGATTGGGAGTCTCACAGGGCGGCGCACAATTGGACCAGCGTCGGCTGGGTTTGGACATCATTGTAAATAAGAATTTGTTCTTAACTGACTTGACTAGTTAAATAAAGGTTACTTAAAAAAAATAATAATAAAATACTTGTTAGTATGCAGAATCGGGTTTGACAATGAAAATAATTAAGACCCTTAGTGCAACAAAACTCAGGGGGAAAAGTCAAACCATAAATGCAAGATGTCCTATTTGACCTCGATTGACCTTTGTACCCTGCTACCCTGTCTAAGCTCCTCATTCGATAGTCCTCTGATCCTAGATCTGTTAGCGCTGTCTTGCCATTCAGTGTCACGTTTAGCGAAACGATCTGGGATCAGGCTACATCAATACTACTTTGGTAATTCACTGTCTCACTTTAGTCCATCAGCCGCCACACTAACGGAATACTGAAGAGTCACTCTAGCCAACCCTGTGATACAGAACAGCCATCCCAGCCTTCCTGGACAAACGTGAGACTGAAACTCACCCATTACAAAGAGGTTGATGACCAGATGGTGCCAAACGCTATGCCAGTCAGAAGGTGATACTGACAGAGTGTGTTCAGGTTTTTTGTTAGCTCCCTTCAACCATTCATGATATGTTCTGGTGTTAGAGGCAACAACAAAAAAATGTATTAATACACCACAGTGTCCAAATTCTTTAAATACTGTACATTTATGAGAACTGTTGCATTTTGACTAGATGTATGATTCATTCACTCCTGGCCTGGATAGCTGGGAGCAAGCTGTTGTCTCTGGAGGACAGACGATAGTGTAGCATAGAGAGTGACTCTCAAATGGCACACTCTCTAGTGTACTATTTTTGATCAGGGAAGGCCCATTAGGTTCTATATAGATAAAATGGTTCCATTTGAGAAAAAACTCATATAAAAACGATGATGTAATATAAATGGCAAGTGAATGATATTTACCTCTCAAACTACTGTTTTCTTCCACTTGCTGACTCATACACCTTATCCCTATATGCACTCTTAGACAAAAAGGTTCCAAAATAGTTATTTGGCTGTCCCAATAGGGGAACCATTTTTGGTTCCAGGTAGAACCCTTTTCGGGTTCCAAGTAGAAAACTTTAGGTGGGGTATTGACCACATCGGGACGGATGAAAACGTAATCCTAGTAATGGGAATGGTTGCACAGCTAAAACATGTGTGCAGGTCTCCAAAGATAAGAGATAATCAAATGCCCTACTCCCAAAAACTCCAGGACCATATTCCACAAGGTCACCTACATTAGAACCCTCAGCATGATCTGTCCCGACCCAAGAGCCTGAACTAGCGACATCAGCCAGTTTGGTGTTTCACACAACATCCCGGTTCTAATCTGGCATCATAGTGGAGAGTTCTCTCTCTCTCTCACACACACACACACACACACACACACACACACACACACACACACACACACACACACACACACACACACACACACACACACACACACACACACACACACACACACACACACACACACACACACACACACACACACACACACACACACACACACACACACACACACACACACACACACACACACACACATTGGGGCTGTCAGGATTAGTGTGTTGTGGGCTGATACGGCTGTGCTCTGATCCTGTTCCTGAGATATACATCATTATTGAAGGGAATCCCTGAGGCCTGGGATTATGACGCTGGATATACCACTACAGGTAATGGGGGATAGATGGAGAGGGGTCAAGAAGAGAGGGAAAGGGGGAAGAAGATATGGGAGGAGAGGAAGGGAGGTGGAGAGAAAGAAAGAGAGAGCGAGAGAAAGAGAGAGTGAGAGCGACAGAGAGATCGAAAGAGAGAAAGAAATAGTGAGAGTGTGGGAGAAAGAGAGAGTGGAGAGAGAGAGAGAACGAGACAGAGCACAGAGCTCACAAAGGCCATTGAATCTCTCCCCTTTTTAGCCATCAAAGACATTAGATAAACCATACAGAATAATCCCCCCCATATAGCTTCAACAAAGGCACCTCGTTGCTCCTCCCGCTCAGCGTTCCTATATCAAACGTGTATTCCCTCAGCCCTCTCAATCCCTCTGACGAAGCGGGTTTCTCTTTATGCCTGTGTATGTGTGGGTGTGTGAAGCCAGGCGAGTGGGCTAGTTATCTGGCGCTAGGTTGCTAGCGGCTTTCACGTTAGCATGCTACGCTACACCCTTTCTCATCTGGGAGATCTTCCTAAGAGTCAGGGACGATACAAAGTCTTAATTTCCTCTTTTACTCCCCCTCTCTCTCTCTCTCCCTTCACTCTATTCACTCTCTCTCTTCACTCTCTCTCCCTTCACTCTATTCACTCTCTCTCTTCACTCTCTCTCTCTTCACCCTCTCTTCACTCTCTCTCTTCACTCTCTCTCTCTCTCTTCACTCTCTCTCTCTATTCTCTCTCTCTATTCACTCTCTCTCTCTATTCACTCTCTCTCTCTATTCACTCTCTCTCTCTTCACTCTCTCTCTCTTCACTCTCTCTCTCTTCACTCTCTCTCTCTCTTCACTCTCTCTCTCTCTTCACTCTCTCTCTCTATTCACTCTCTCTCTATTCACTCTCTCTCTATTTATTCACTCTCTCTCTATTCACTCTCTCTCTCTTCACTCTCTCTCTCTTCACTCTCTCTCTATTCACTCTCTCTCTCTTCACTCTCTCTCTCTTCACTCTCTCTCTATTCACTCTCTCTATTCACTCTCTCTCTATTCACTCTCTCTCTCTTCACTCTCTCTATTCACTCTCTCTCTCTCTCTCTCTCTATTCACTCTCTCTCTTCACTCTCTCTATTCACTCTCTCTATTCACTCTCTCTCTCTCTTCACTCTCTCTCTCTCTTCACTCTCTCTCTCTTCACTCTCTCTCTCTATTCACTCTCTCTCTTCACTCTCTCTCTTCACTCTCTCTATTCACTCTCTCTCTTCTCTCTCACTCTCACTCTCTCTCTCTTCTCTCTCTCTCTTCACCCTCTCTTCATTCTCTCTCTTCACCCTCTTCACTCTCTCTCTTCACTCTCTCTCTTCACTCTCTCTCTTCACTCTCTCTCTCTTCACCCTCTCTTCACTCTCTCTCTTCACTCTCTCTCTCTCTCTCTCTCTTCACCCTCTCTTCTCTCTCTCTCTTCACTCTCTCTCTCTTCACCCTCTCTTCACTCTCTCTCTTCACTCTCTCTCTCTCTTCTCTCTCTCTCTTCACCCTCTCTTCTCTCTTCACTCTCTCTCTCTTCACTCTCTCTCTCTTCACTCTATTCACTCTCTCTATTCACTCTCTCTTCACTCTCTCTCTCTTCCCTCTCTCTCTTCCCTCTCTCTCTTCACTTGTTCTCTCTGCAATCTCTCTCTTTCTTTTGTTCATGACTTTCATTCACCCTTGCTCTTTTTTCTGGACCTCTCTCTCACTCTCTCTCTCTCTTTCTCTCTAGTATCAGCCACACCTGCTTGTAATTTCCCTTTCTTCTCCTATCTCTCTGTTTTTCCTTGCTGACACCTGAGAAACAATCGCTGTACTATGCTAAACAGCAGCTCTGGTTGCATCCCAAAATGGCACCCTATTCCCTATATACAGTAGTGCACTACTTTGGACCAGAGCACTATAGGCCCTGGTGAAAAGTAGTGCACTAGAAAGGGAATAGGGGGTCATTTGGGAACGCAGTCTCTGTTTCTCTCCCATCACGAATCAAGTAAACAGTGGTAAACTGACATACACACACACAGACACACACACACACACACACACACACACACTGAATCCACTGTTGTGTTGCTGGAAGGCTGTCTCTATTTCTTCCCTCCGTATCGTGTTCTCCCTCTTTTTTTCTCCTTTCATGACTTTTTAAAAACCAGAGGCTATAAATACACTCTTTATTACAACATTATTATTACATGTAGATAATACAATTACACTGCTTCGTGGCTGGATGGGGATGGGGAGGGAGGAGAGGGGGGGAGAGCAGAGGAACATGAAAGGGTGGCTGGCAGAGAGGGGGAATGGGTGGAGGGGTGGAGTGGGTGGAGGGATGGAGGGGTGGAGTGGGTGGAGGATAGGGCGGCAAGGCTTTGGATTATAAGCGAGAGAAAACGTGAAGATAAAATGAAATCATCAGAAACTCAAGCGATTATGCTAATGCACTCTTTCTGTATTCATCACAGGTTAATCGCCTGGCAGGAGAGAGAGGAGGGAGGGAGAGAGAGAGAGAGGAGGGAGAGAGAGAGAGAGAGAGAGGATGGAGAGAGAGAGAGAGAGAGAGAGAGAGAGAGAGAGGGCGGGGGACAGAAAGAAAAAGAGAGACCAACCGAGAGAGGGAGAGACAGACAGAAACAGAGCGAGAGAGAGAGAGAGAGAGAGCGATGGGCTGGCCTATGGAATTTTCCAGAGCAGGTACTGTAATAGTTAGCCTGGCCCCAGACCTGTTTGTACTGTCTGTTAGCCTGGTCCCAGATCTGTTTGTACTGTCTGTTAGCCTGGTCCCAGATCTGTTTGTACTGTCTTGCCAACTACTTTGGTCATTGTCACTATACAGCTGAAACAGATCTGGGACCAGGCCACTGTAGCTGTGTGTGTAAAAACTGTTAACCGTGTAAGTGACAGTGGCATGATACCTCTTGCTTGAATGTACACAAGGGACCAGCGGAGGTCAAACTCATGCAGGGGTCCACCACCCTTCACCCACAGGACCGATCATCCAAAGTGTCACCAAGTCACACAATGAATGATACACGAGATTAGACAGCACATCATGTCCAATAGAGATCCAACTTCCACCTTCCACCCTCCACCTTCCACCCTCCACTATCCACCCTCCACCCTCCACCCTCCACCTTCCACCCTCCACCTTCCACCCTCCACCTTCCACCCTCCACCTTCCACCCTCCACCTTCCACCCTCCACCTCCACCTCTACCCTCCACCTCTACCCTCCACCTCCACCTTTACCCTCCACCTCTACCCCCCACCCCATACCCTCCACCTCCCCCTTCCACCTCCACCCACCAACCAAACAACTAATCCACCCATACACCAATGAAGGATAAAAGAGATTGGACACCACATCACGTCCAATGACGTGCTGTCTAATCCTCCCTAGATCGCTCTATCACCTGGCTTTACGGGATCACTGGTATACCCTCAGGCCGGTCAGCTCGGGATCACTGGCATGCCCTCGGCCCGGACAGCTCCGGATCACTGGCATGCCCTCGGCCCGGGCCAGCTCGGGATCACTGGCATACCCTCGGCCTGGTCAGCTCGGGATCATATTGAAATCAAACTTTATTTGTCACATGTGCCGAATACAACAGGTGTAGACTTTACCGTGAAATGCTTTACTTTACAAGCCCTTAACCAACAGTGCAGTTCAAGAAGAGTTAAGAAAATGTTTACCAAATAAACTAAAGTAAAAAATAATAAAAAGTAACAAAATCACAATAACGAGGCTATATACAGGGGGCACCGGTACCTAGTCAGTGTGCGGGGGTACAGGTTAGTCAAGGTAATTTGTACATGTAGATAGGGGTGAACTGACTTTGCATAGATAATAAACAGTGAGTAGCAGCAGTGTACAAAACAAATGGGGGTGGGGTCAATGTAAATATACCGGGCGGCCATTTGATTAATTGTTCAGCAGTCTTATGGCTTGGGGGTAGAAGCTGTTAAGGAGCCTTTTGGTCCTATACTTGGCACTCCGGTATTGCTTGCCGTGCGATAGCAGAGAGAACAGTCTACGACTTGGGTGACGGGAGTCTCTGACAATTTTATGGGCTTTACTCTGACACCGCATATTATATAGGTCCCGGATGGCAGGAAGCTTGGCCCCAGTGATGTACTGGGCCGTATGCACTACCCTCTGTAGCGCCTTACGGTCAGATGCCAAGCAGTTGCCATACCAGGCGGTGATGCAACCGGTCAGGATGCTCTCGATGGTGCAGCTGTAGAACTTTTTGAGAATCTGGGGACTCATGCCAAATATTTTCCGTCTCCTGAGGGGGAAAAAGGTTTTGTCGTGCCCTCTTCACGACTGTCTTGGTGTGTTTGGACCATGATAGTTCGTTGGTGATGTGGACGCCAAGGAACTTGAAACTCTCCACCCGCTCCACTACAACCCCGTCAATGTTAATGGGGGCCTGTAACAACCCATGTGTTGTGATAATTGCGTTGTTTGCTCTATAACCTGTTAGTTCATATGTCTTGACTCGGCCTTTAGGCATATGATATATAGGCCTAGAGGCCGAGACAATAAGAAGACACAGTGGCAGAATAAATTCAACCACACATTTGTTTCATCACAAAACCGGGGAGCAACATCTGTCCGGTCAAGTCCACAAAACATATAACAAACAGTTGCATGACCTACAGCATGGTCAAGCGAGTTCATGTTAACACATTTTTGGGACAGCAAAACAACTATTGATTTAGAGTTACGCTACCGCAAGTCGCAAAGAAAACAGGAGCTGCCTCCACTATTCCAGCACCATTTCACCACTTCCGCTATACTACATATTCTATCCGTACTGTATATACAGTGTATATTATATATGGGTCACTGGCATGCCACAGCCCGGTCAGCTTGGTCAGGCTAACATTGCATAATTCATTGTTTGATTTGATAGATAAATTATTTAATGGTGTGCTATCCAATCTCTTTCACTAGGGACTTCACTACACGAGGATTTAGCACCAGACTCTACATGAGAAATTGCCTGAGAGTGAGTGTGTTATCTGTGATTCACACCAGGAATGATGTGCTGACCGAACTGACTGGACCGACCCAGCCGAGGCCACGCCAGTGACCCCCGAGACCCCAAAATACCCTGTGACCTTTAGCCTTAGCCCAGGGGAATGGAGAGATGGATAGATGGATGGAGTGAGGGATGGATGGATGGATGGATGGATGGAGGGAGGGAGGGAGGGAGGGAGGGAGGGAGGGAGGGAGGGAGGGAGGGAGGGAGGGATGGATGGATGGATGGATGGATAGATGAGTGAAAGGTCTCAGGGAATAGAGACTCTTTGGCACACACACACACACACAGGTGAGTGTGTGTGTGCGCGTATACATGTGTGTGTGTGTGTGTGTGTGTGTGTCTGTGGGTAGCTCAACAGAGCAGTGCGCTGCAGCAGAACAGAGAGATTAACTTTGATGTGTGATTTCACACAGAGAAGCCACTGCTTGTTTATCAGGCAACTCTCCTACAGCTCTCCTTATCACTGGGCCCTACTCTGCATCACACACACACACACACACACACACACACTGCAGCCACTGGATTTACAGTTTTTAACAATCACTTTGGCACGAATTTCAGAACCTTGTGGTCATTTTTCAAAACTAGACACAAAACTCAAAACGGTCATCACTTGTAACACAGGCTGTCCAATGGTCAAAACATTGCATTGTGCATTCATATCGTTAAAGAAACCTTGCACTTGCAGAATCATTGGTTCAAATAAGTCATTTATCATGAAATACAATAGGACCATTCATTTAGATCAACCACACACATAGTTTCACTGTGTAGTTGTTCGTACAATCATGAAATATTGTAGTACAAAATATGTGATACATATTTCATTATGGTACTACACGTAAATACATCACTGTAAAAGGACTAGTAGAGAGAATACCTCAGACATAGTGGAATCATTGAACAAAAGATGACATTTATTGATAAAATACAATAAAATCACAACATAGGTTTCTTTGAATCGAAGCAAAAATAATTAGCTACAAAAAAATAAACAACAGTTAAAGGTCAACTGCAGTGTTCCTCACCTGGCTTACTGTAAAACATAAACTGCAGTGTTCCTCACCTGGCTTACTGTAAAAAGCAAACCAAAAGATTGATTACTGTACTTCTATATTTCCATCAATCCTGTCTTGTGGATTTGGCCACAGGTTCTCATCCACATCACAATGGATGTTTTCATTAGCCAAACATCTTGGGAAGAATCTTCGGGCGAATCCAGGCCTGACACTGGTCTGCCGGGAAGTCATTGCATGCGTCATCCATGGCCTGGAGAAGGGTGGCTTGTTCGTGAGGGCGCCTATCATATACCTTCCACATCCACGTGGAGAAAAATTCCTCAACCGGGTTAAGGAAAGGAGAGTATGGGGGTAAGTACAGGGTGGTAAATTGTGGATGGGCCTGAAACCATGCTTGCACCATTTGAGCATGGTGGAACCTGACATTATCCCACACAATGACATAGGTCTCGCCATCAGCTCTACAGACCTGATTTAGCTCATCAAGGACGGTTACATTCGAACAGCGAATCATGTGGCTGCCTGCAACTCAATATATAGAGTATATAGAGTAGAGAGCTTTAGATGTTGTTCGACCAAACATTAGAACGGGCAAGATGCGTAATCTAAGCAACTTTGACCGTGGTAAGATTGTTGATGCCACACATGGTGATTCCAGCATCTCAGAAACAACTGCCTTTCTGGGATTTGTACGCACTACAGTCTCTAGAGTTTACAGAGAATGGTGCGATAAACAAAACACATTCAGTGAGCGGCAGTTCTGTGGGCAAAACACCTTGTTAATGAGAGAGGTCAGAGGAGAATGTCCAGACTCATTCAAGCTAACAGAAAGGCCACAAATGCTCAAATAACAGCTGTTTAAAACAGTGGTGTGCAGAAGGGCATCTCTTAACATACAGCACTGTGAATAATTCAGGCTGTTTTGGAGGCAAAAGGGGGTCCTACCCAGTACTAGATACCTAATAAAGTGGCTGGTGAGTGTACAGTAATGTCAAATCTGAAAACATGGTCTGGAAAAGTGGTACATGGGACCATAGAAACAGTGTCTGATAAAGAATGATGATGAAATATTACATCCATAGATAATGTAGTCCAATTGGTTCATGTTCCACGGTAATTGGTGTCAATGGATCTCGTTATCCTGAAACTTTCATGATCTAAACATGGAATATTGTTCATCAGTTTCCATAAAACTATGCATTAAGAGTAACGCAACAGTTACTTATCGTTTTGAGCAGTTGTATCAATTGATAGTTAGATCATTGTTATGAAATTAATAGACAGTCATCTCAGATGTAATGTGTGAATTGCATTTTGAAATGGTAATACTTTGATGTTAAGTTGTGTCGTTTTGAACAGGTGATTTTAGTTCAATGAACAAATGATCTTAGCTTTATGTGTATTGTATCCAAGCAATTGGAAAAAGTGTTAGAGTTTTGAAAAATTTGCAATTTTATCATTGGTTGTGAGTTTTGTGTCTAGAGTTTTGAAAAATTACATCAAGGTTCTGAAATTAGTGCCAAAGTGATTGTAAAAAACTGTAATTGTAACGGTGGTCCTCCTCCTCTTCAACCGAAAAGGAGGAGTAGTGAGGGAACCAAGGCGCAGCGGGTTGTGAACACATACTTTATTTAAAGACAAGACGAAAAAACACGAACTTCACTATAACTAACAAAACAACAAACGGAGTAGACAGACCTGGACGACGAACTTACATTAAACACGAAGAACGCACGAACAGGGAAAATAGACTACACAAAATGACGATGTACAAAAACAAACCGAACAGTCCCGTATGGTGCGACAAACACTGACACAGGAGACAACCACCCACAACGAACACTGTGAAACAACCTACCTAAATATGACTCTCAATTAGAGGAACGCCAAACACCTGCCTCTAATTAAGAGCCATACCAGGCAGCCCTAAACCAACATAGAAACAGACAACATAGAATGCCCACCCAAACTCACGTCCTGACCAACTAACACATACAACAAACTAACAGAAATAGGTCAGGAACGTGACATAACCCCCCCCTTAAGGTGCGAACTCCGGGCGCACCAGCACAAAGTTTAGGGGAGGGTCTGGGTGGGCATCTGACCACGGTGGTGGCTCAGGCTCAGGACGAGGTCCCCACCCCACCATAGTCAATCCCAGCTCGCTAATCCCCCTCAGAATGACCACCCCTCTATTCCACCCACCTAATATATGCAACACAAAATAAAGGGACAGCTCCGGGACAAGGTAGCTCAGGACATAGAGGTAGGTGAGAATAGAGAGGTAGATAGAGAGGTAGCTCAGGATAGAGGGGCAACTCCGGACTGAAAGGCAGCTCCGGACAGAGAGACAGCTCTGGACTGAGGGGCAGTTCTGGATTACTGGCAGCTCCGGACTGGCTGACGGCTCTGGACGCTCATGGCTGGCTGACGGCTCTGGACGCTCATGGCTGTAGGGCAGCTCATGACTGGAAGGCAGCTCATGACTGGAGGGCAGCTCATGACTGGAGGGCAGCTCATGACTGTCTGACGGCTCTGGCAGATCCTGTCTGGTTGGCGGCTCTGGCAGATCCTGACTGACGACTGGCTCTAGCGGCTCCTGACTGACTATCGGCTCTGACGGCTCGGGACAGACGGGCGGCTCTAATGGCTCGGGGGAGACGGATGGCTCAGACGGCGCTGGGGAGACGGATGGCTCAGACGGCGCTGGGGAGACGGATGGCTCAGACGGCGCTGGGGAGACGGATGGCTCAGACGGCGCTGAGGAGACGGATGGCTCAGACGGCGCTGAGGAGACGGATGGCTCAGATGGCGCTGAGGAGACGGATGGCTCAGACGGCGCTGCGGAGACGGATGGCTCAGACTGATCCTGTCTAGCGGAAGGCTTTGGCTGCTCCTGTCTGGCGGAAGGCTCTAGCGGCTCCAGTCTGGCGGAAGGCTCTGTAGGCTCATGGCAGACGGGCGGCTTTGCAGGCTCATGGCAGACGGGCAGTTCATGCGCCGTTGGGCAGACGGCAGACTCTGGCCGGCTGAGACGCACTGAAGGCCTGGTGCGTGGTGCCGGAACTGGAGGCACCGGACTGGAGGCACGCACATCAGGACGAGTACGGGGAGAAGGAACAGTGTGTACAGGGCTCTGGAGACGCACAGGTGGCTTAGTGCGTGGTGCCAGAACTAGAGGCACTGGGCTGGAGACACGCACCATAGGGAGAGTGCGTGGAGGAGGAACAGGGCTCTGGAGACGCACTGGAAGCCTGGTGCGTAGTGTAGGCACTGGTGGTACTGGGCTGGGGCGGGGAGGTAGTGCCGGAAATACTGGACCGTGCAAGCTTACTGGCTCCCTTGAGCATTGCGCCTGCCCAACCTTACCTGGTTGAATGCTCCCCGTCGCCCGACCAGTGCGGGGAGGTGGAATAACCCGCACCGGGCTATGTAGGCGAACCGGGGACACCATGCGTAAGGCTGGTGCCATGTAAGCCGGCCCGAGGAGACGTACTGGTGGCCAGATATGAAGGGCCGGCTTCATGACATTTGGCTCAATGCCCAATCTAGCCCTACCAGTGCGGGGAGGTGGAATAACCCGCACTGGGCTATGCACACGTACAGGAGACACCGTGCGCTCAACTGCGTAACACGGTGTCTGCCCGTACTCCCGCTCTCCACGGTTAGCCTGGGAAGT